>NC_053155.1:275391497-275623997 GCF_016835505.1 Polypterus senegalus
TGCAATCATCTTCAAGGTGATATTGGTTACAGGCAGCAATGAAATCAAGCCTAGCATGTCTGGTGTTTCACTCATATCTTTCTTTACAGCCTGAATTTTGGAATATTTTCCTAATTTTATTCATACTGCATACCTATGGAAATTGCTTCCATTCATTTCTTCATATGGTAATGTAAGTGAGAAAAGAAAAAGTGATGGATATTTTTTAATCTAAGGAGAAAAAATAGCTGATATTATATCTAAATGTCTATCGAACTAGAAACTATATGCATTGGAGGCTTTTCTAGCTGAGTACACATTGCACATCATATTTCTCTACTAAAGTACTCACGACGTGGGCCTGTCGTCACACTTACCCGTTTTGATACAAAGGTCCATCCCTTAGGTATAGGACAACTCTATTCTTCTCTTATACTGACGTGGAACTCAAAGATCGACCTACACATTTGGCAACAAGCAGAGGTAACGCATTATTTTTGCTGTATATTTCATAAAAATTTAATTTTGAGAATCCACATTATTTACTTATCTGTTCTACCACTAACTAACTCCAACAGAGTCTGTAATGCAAGGGATCAGCATTATATACCCTGGGGGTGGTTACAGCTTCGGGGGATATCACACTGGCATTATGAGGCGCTGGGGAAAAAAATTCTCCTAAACCATCTGAATTATCAGTAAACAATTCAACAAACAAGGGGAAATGTGAATGCAGCAAATTCTCTGCAAATAATACTTTGGCGAAATTCGCTGATCAGTACTAGTGGTGATGTATTTTGGTTTATTCAGTACTTCTGTGGTTGTCCGGGATTTTGTCAACAGTGTCTTATGAAGCCCCAAGTTTGGGCAATATTTGAACAATCTGCTGTACTACTGAGAAGTCTGAGGTGTTGGTAAGATAAAAACCTACATCCATAGCAGGATCACAGAATGTGGAAATTTTACTTATTAAATGAACATCTTTTTGTGGTTTCCTTAATAAAGGATTCTAGCATGAGAGACGGGTCAACACCTGTCAAACTAAAACAGATCCAGAGCTTAATGGGGACAACACACATTTCTGTAAGCGTGAAAAGGTCAATTTTAAAACAACTTGTAATTCAATGGAACAGTTTAAAATGGACATAATCATTATTTACAGGCAATTATTTTAACAAATTTAAAATGAATAGGCACATAATTCAAGATGGTTGTGATCATAAAATCACCTCACGTTTTACAACTTAGAGATCCATTTAAAAGTTAAATATCTCATCCTACTGATACAAATATGCATATTTTCACATGATAAATTGATATATATATTTTTTAGGTATTGATGGAAGGTAAAAACATAACATTACATACCATGAAGCAGAGCTTCTCCAGGGACAGATCAAATTTTCCTGAGCCCTGTGGAGTTTGTGCCTGTAGAGCGTTCTTTTCACGTCGTGCAGGGGAACACATGAATACAGGGGTTTGTTTCTTTGCTAATAAACTGCGCTCGGTAGGGAAGATATCAATATGACCTCTTCTCTGAAAGTATCAGTGTCTATAAACAATAAAGGCTTCACATTTTTTACAAATGGCAAATCTCACCATGGGGGAACATTTAAGTGTCATGGACTACAACTTTAAGTTCACTGTTTTTTTTCTTTTCCCTAAAACTGGCACATCGCAGTAGGAAAATAAATATCTGAACATTCTATATGGGACTTACTCCACTTTTATCAGTGTGTGTCTCATTCTCACAGAGAAAAATTTCAGAATGACAAATGAGACATTTCGACAGAGATGCAGGCGGTCAATGGCAAACAGTTTAACAGTAAATAAGACACATATTATTGGGCAGAAGAACATTCCCCCATGGACTTTAAATTATGCGTAGAATTGCAAAATTGCATAAAAATGCAGGGAACACTTATTTTCATTAGGATGGTTTTGTATACTTTAGTGTGTTTTCATGTATCTGGTCATCTATCGGGTCAAAAGGAAATCATCTGCTTTTTAAAATGAAGATTTAAGATCCCCAGGCGTCACCACTTTTCATGTAGCACCTTTAATAGAGTTTATCTTTGTTGTCCATAAATGGAAATTTGCTTTGAACCAGTCAGCAACACACACGAGCGCATTACTACATACAAGACATGCAATAAAATACAAATTAGTGACATATTTAACAAGTAAAAAGCAAATCCTGTCACATTGATATGTTCTTATAACTGATTTATACAGGCAGTGAAGTAAATGAGTGGGGTGGGCTTTTCTTCCCAATCATGAGTTCATAACAAAGAGGCTATAAGACCATTTTTAATTGTATTTAATGTATAATCCTCAAATATTGGGAGCATAGTTACAGCTGAGTGTCTGGCTGACTTAAGACCAATGATTGTAAATTTGACAGGTATTTATTTATTTAAATAAAGAATATTTTATAAATACTAAAAACTGAATCCACTTAGGTCTTGCTACCATCATGTGACAAAAGGAAGTACTGCAAGTTGAAAATTAACTTTGAAATTAAAGCCAGTGAGACATGTCGACTTCCAGCTACTTCTGTTGGAATGGCTGCTACCTGCATAGCTTTTGGAAGATCGGGTGGTACAAATTAAATGTTCAAAAATAAATATCCACCTATGCAATATTTGTTTTTATGTCATACTGCATGAGTGAGTATTCATTTTTATTTTGTTAATATCAAGATAAAATGTGGTGATAAACCACTGCTATGACCTCTAACACATCAGCTTAATTTCCTTCTTTAACTAAATAAATGTGAATCAGTTTACACTTTGTGCACAATTATTAGCAAAGTGAGTATTTTGACCATATCATAATTTTCACGCATATATTCCATCTCCATGCGGTATAAACGTCAATGCTTATTTGATTTAAGCATATCAGGTGATATGTATTTGTGTAATGAGGGTGGGTGTGGCCTAAGGAGACCAACACCCTGTATCAAGGTGTGCAGAATTATTAGGCAGCTTCTTTTCTCTAGGCAAAATGGGCCAAAAATGGTAAAAAGTCTTTTAAAGGGATACAGCACTCTCCAAATTGCTAAGATATTGGGGCGTGATCACAGAACCATCAAGCGTTTTGTTACAAATAGTCAACACGGTCGCAAGAAACGTGTTGAGAAATAAAGACGCAAATTAACTGCCACAGATTTGAGAAGAATCAAATGTGAAGCAACCAAGAACCTGTTATCCTCCAGTGCTGTCATATTCCAGAACTGCAACCTACCTGTAGTGCCTAGAAGTACAAGGTGTTCAGTGCTCAGAAACTTGACCAAGGTAAGGAAGGCTGAAACCCGACCACCACTGAACAAGACACATAAACTGAAACGTCAAGACTGGGCCAAGGAGTATCTGAACACAGATTTTTCAAAGGTTTTATGGACTGATGAGATGAGAGTGACACTTGATGGACAAGATGGATGGGCCTGTGGCTGGATCATTAATGGGCAGAGAGCTCCACTTCGACTGCAGCAAGGTGGAGGTGGGGTACTAATATGGGCCAGTATTATTAAAGATGAGCTAGTTGGACCTTTTCAGGTTGAAGTTGGATTCTCCCAAACCTACTGCCAGTTTTTAGAAGACACTTTCTTCAAGCAGTGGTACAGGAAAAAGTCGGCATCTTTCAAGAGGACCATGATTATTATGCAGGACAATGCTCCATCACATTCATCAAAGTACTCCACTGCGTGGCTAGCCAGTAAAGGCCTTAAAGATGACAGAATAATGACATGGCCCCCTTCCTCACCTGACTTAAACCCTATTGATAACTTGTGGGCCCTTCTTAAACAGGAGAGTACACCTCTCTGAACAGTGTCTGGGAGGCTGTGGTTGCTGCTGCTGCACAAAAAGGTGATCGGTAACAGATCAAGAAACTAACAGATTCCATGAATGGAAGGCTTATTGCTGTTATTGAAAAGAAGGGTGGCTATATTGGTCACTGATTTTTTTTTTCATGTTAGAAATGTTTATTTGGAAATTATGTGTTGTTTGTTTATTATTCTCACATTAACAGATGAAAATAAACAAGGAAGATCGGGAAAATGTACATTTTTGATTTAGTTGTATAATAATTCTGCACATTAATAGTTGCATAATAATTGTGCACACACGTGTATTCCCCCGATGATGTTCACACTCACATTTCCTTTGCATAACATTCAGGTTTCAGGTTTATTAACTTTTTGGATTGACTGATGGCACTGTATTTGTTTCATATTAAAATGAATTCCAAAAATAGAACTTGTGCACACAGTGTAAGTTGTTTCATAAAATCCTTTACCATAGCAAATATAAACCAACAAGTTTAGGTAGGCTTTTGCATTGACGGCCATAAAAGTAGTTCATTTGGACCTCTGCCTATCAATGTTCAGGATCTCTTTTCCTTAAGATTTGAAAAACTAGAATTAGAATGCCTTCAGTTAGCTTTAATTTGAAATTAAAACAGACAAAGAGGAGAGCAGGTATAATAATCCATCTCCTCAGCCTTGCAGGTCTCTTATTCACATTTCCAAGCTTTTCACCATGGTGGTATGACTATGAAGCTAATAGCTGTGGTAATCTGCAGTTTCTTTAAGAATTGTGCCACAAATGGCATGCCTGATAGAAATTTATTTTCATCGTTTCTTTAACACATTTTAATAATCTGTGTATATCGATTTGCTTGGACGTACAGAATTATTCTATACTAGCTGTGTAAGCCCGTGTTGTAAAAAGCTCAGGGTCCTAGACTATTGAAATCATCAGAAAAAAAAAACTGAATTGAATTGAAAGAAACTACTCTGGGCGTCTCTCTCCTAGGAGAGATAGGTATTCATATTCCCGACGTGCTCGCCTCGGTTGTGTATTAGCGACAGGAGGAAAAGTAAAAGGGATACCACTTTGCTGACGTGCTCGTCTCACTTCTGCATTAGTGGCTAAGCAAGTTTCTGTTTCTTCGGAGGTGGAGCCCTTACCCCAACTCCACCTCTCACTTCTGGGACAGACAGACAGACACACACACACACTTCCACGTGTAGACATTTATATTTAAGATAAATAACCTGCTTAGTCCAATTTTTGTGACATGGGCAGTTGGCAACACTGAGCTCATGGCTTATGGCAGCCCTGAAAGGAGAGATCCTCTATTCCAAGGCTAACTGGGCCCATTCAAAGTCAACAACTCACCATAACCTGCATGTCTTTTGTATGTGGAAGAGAAATGGAGTGGCCACAGAAAAATCCACACAAGACTGTGAAATGCTGATCACTGCCCCACCGTAACACTGCACACACAAAACTATATAAAAATGCAGGCAACAACATTTTAGAGGCATGGTTTTCAAAAGTTTACCGTGTTTAGTGATAAAAAGGAAATAATCAGCTTTTTAATATTAACATTTAAGATTTTCAGGAGTCACTACTTTTTATATAATACCTTTAACAGTGATGGTTACATTAATGAGAATAAAGCAAGTCTCGTTTCATAGTTCTACTCTAATAACAGATTGATACAGGTAGTCTGAGTGATTTTCTCAGGGGGAACACTTGTGAAACGTTAATCGCTACATCACTATACCACCACACACACAAACATATAGAGAGTCACGTCAAGTCAAGTCACTTTATTTTCACATCACTTAATACAAATGTAAAGGTGGGTGAAAAACTTGTGTGCAAGTGAAGATTTACAAAATAAACATAATAAATAAATTTAAATATCACTTCATCAGCCGAACATTGCACAAAATAAACTCATTACTTAAGTAAACAATTAGGCATAGAAATAATTTGTACACCACGCAGTGCACACTAATAACACAAAATAGTTGTGATGCAATGGAGCATAGAGATGAAGGAACAGCAGCATGACTATGGGGCAGGGGTGAGGTGCTGCTTAGCACCCGTCACTGTGTAGAGTTCAGCCTCTTTACAGCTTGTCTTGCTGGTCCAGGACCTCATGCTACAGCATCGTCTACCTGAAGGTATAATGTGAACAGTTCATGACTCCAATGACGGGGGTCACTGATCATTTTCCTGGGTTTCCTTAGACATTGTCTAATGCAGGAGTGTCGAACTCCAGGCCTGGAGGGCCGCAGTGGCTGCAGGTTTTCATTCTAACCCTTTTCCTAATCAGTGACCAGTTTTCACTACTAATTAACTTCTTTTCCCTTCATTTTAATAGCCCTATTTTTAAGGATTCAGTCCTCTGAATTAATTCCTTCCTTCATTAAATGACAGTCAAACAAAAATGAGATGACAAATTACCAGCTAAATTGGGAGTTCAAATTTCAACCAGAGGAGCCGATCATTCTTGCTGTTATTTAAACTCGTTATTTAATTCCAGGGCTGCTGCTGCTCTCATTCTGCCACAGCGCACATTTCCAAAACTGTTGATTTTCTGTTTTTTTCTAAGAACAACATCAAAGTTTTTTGGTGACCTGAGAGATCAATCTTACTGGGGCCTTCACCTTTTCAGATATTGTGTGATGGGCACTGGTGAGCTGCTCATATGCGGCTTGTTTTGTGTTTCCATATTGTTTGGCTGCTAATTAAGAAAAAAAAAACAACCAAGGCGCCTGAATCAAGTTAATTAAAGCTAAGGCAAAAGAAGTTAATTAGCAGCAAGAACTGGTCACTAATGAAGAAGATGGTTAGAATGAAAAACTGAAGCCACTGCAGCCCTCCAGGACCAGATTTCAACCCCCTGGTCTAATGTGTACATCTTGTAGGTTAGAAACGGTACCTCCAATGATTTGTTGGGCAGAACTCACAACCATCAGCAAAGCTTTGAACTGAGGGCACTGTTGTTCCCATAACACGCAGTTGCACATCTGGTTAGGATGCTTTCAATGGTGCAGGTGTAAATGATATGAGGGTGTGTGGGCTAATGTTAAGACCTCTTCAGCCACCTGAGATAAAAAAGGTGCTGTTCTGCCTTCTTCACTGCTTTTCCATTGTTAACAGTTCATGTGAGGTCTTTGGTGATCTGCACACTGACAAACATAAAATAGTTCACCTTCTTCACAGTACTGTAGTCCCATTGATGATGATACAGGAGCTCACACCTCCCTGCACTTTGGCTTCAGCCACGTTGAAGGAGAGACAGTTTTCCTGGCACCAGTGTGTCAGGGCTCTGATTTCAATACTGCATTTAGTGTCCTCACTGTTGGAAATAAGACCCACCACTGTTGTGTCATCAGTAAATTTAAAAATGATGTTACACCTGTTCCTAGAAATACAGTCACAGGTGTAGAGGAAATATAGGAGAGGACTTAGTACTCATCCCTGGAGGGCTCCTGTGTTGAGAGTGAGTACAGAAGAAGTAATGCCACGCAGTCTAACCTCCTGGTGCCCATCCAACAGGAAGGTCAGGATCCAGCAGCACATAAAGTCATTCAGAATCACAGTTCTGAGCTTGCTGTCAAAGTATAGGGAATTACAGTATTAAATACAGATATTGTTGGGTTTGTCTTGTGCAGGCCCAAGTTCAAATAAATCTGAAAAGACCAATAAAAAGATGACTTATCAAAAGTGATAAATTTAAGGGAGACATTTAACATGTTTACTTGCCCTTCAATAACCCAATTTATTCATTATTATAAAATGCCATGTAAATCCTTGTTTCAATTACAGAAACTGGGTTATAGGCCTCTGAGAATCCTGATTAAAAGACGTAGATTTTACTGAAAACAATCTGGCTATTTGGCCATGTCAACCCACAACTGTTTTCCTGTGAAAGATTTTGCAGTCTGCGTATGATGTGTGTTACACTCTGAGCTTGTATTTGCTTAGCACACACTTTTAGAAGCCATGGGTAAAGGCATCGAAAAAATACATCTCCAGAGGCAAATGTTCAGGCAATTACGTTATTCTCCATCCTGGCTGAAATAATCTATCTTAATATTTCATAAATCACTACAGTTGTGTTGATGAGCTGAACATACAGTGCTAATCTCAGAAACACAGTCTCGAGAGCTGCATGGTGACTGGTTAGAAGGAACGTGCGGTTATTTTTTAAAGTAACAAGTAACATAACACCATACTTATCCTACCAAAGTAAAAATATCTGTATTATTTTTATTATTCCAGCAGCACTGGGTGTAAGGTAAGTAGTACATGTACCAAATCCATTGCAGGGCTAAAGAGTTTGAAACATGTAATCTGAAAACAGAAACCTATAAATAGAGCGTCAATCTGACTAAATATATTAATAAAATAAATAGATTTATCACAGTCATACTTATTTTCTGATTCACTGTGGACAATGATGAAGTTTCACTTTTTTTTTACATAAATTAATGATGTTGAAGTATGAATTCTGTGCTGAGTGATATACTGTAGCACCCTAACTTTAGCGTTAATGTGGTAGTTTGTGGAGTAACGCTGTTGATGTATCATAGACAACCTTCATTTCTGTGGCTCGAAAATATAAAAATATTTCCCATGTTATGACTTCCCCCTTAAAAACCTGTAAAACAGTCAAGTGAGAAGACTGAAAATCAAAAAGACAAATAAAAAAAGAGGACGAGAAGTAGGAATGACATCAAAGCCAGTGAGGCGAAGGGGACACAAATCTTGAAATGTCAAAATGAAAAAAACGGATACGTAATGATTTTTGGATTATTATGAAGAGTGAATTAATAGAGCACTGGGATATACTGTATAGTGCCATGGCTGTGTTGTATACTGAAAGGTTCTTTCCATGGCCATGGACAACAGCTCGGTGCTCGAATGTTCACTGTTATGGCATACATTGAATCTAATTCTCTAACAGAGAGGTCAAGAAGATTTTGCATGTAGTTCAACGTGGATTTCTCGTGACCTGATTTTAAAGTGGGTCAATAAATTTCAGTCTCGCGGAAATATGAAGGACATTTTTGGATCACTGAGAACTGTAAGTACATCAGAAAATATTAAAAGGTTGGGACAAGATGTTGACATTCAGCACATGTACCTCAGAAATCTGTTCCATTTTGAATCATTATTGTTTTATTAACATTAAGTTTCCGTTCCTTTTAGTAGTATTCACTGCAAGAGTACGGAGCCCCGTAGGTGTCAGACAAAAAAAAATCTGTTTGAACAAATTAGTTACTTCTTCAAACAAATTACATAACTCTTTTGAACGGATTATTTTTATTTTTTTCCGCTGGCACTTATTTCAGTAGCTATTTAGTTTTCTTGGTATGTAATTTAGTGAACCGGAACCAGAAGAGTATTCCCAGCCTGTAGTTTCAGTCTGTTCTACACTGTCCAGTGCCATTATCGACTATAGATATTAATCTTACCTTTTCTTCTATTAAAATTTCCACCACTAACTCCAGAATATCAAGTTCTCACAGAAAATCCCATAAATCCAGTCTTGTAACTTCTCCTGCGTTTGAAACTCATTTCAGGACTCCTCAAAAGAACTGTTTCAACCATGGTGGTCTTCCAGCTAGTTTCTCTTCCAGTTCACTGATTTTAACTGAGAAAAGCATATGGGGCTCTGTAAAAAGTACTGGACTGCAAGGGGAAAAATGATAATAACCTGTTTGAAAGAATTAATATGGAATACTAGTACTACTAAAATAAGAGTCATGGAAAATAATAAAAATAATCTGTTTGAATGAGTTACAATATTTGTTCAAACAAGTTACGTAATTCATTCAAAAGAGTTAAGAATTTGTGAGGGAGATACTTGGGGAAAAAAAAATGTTTACTTTTTTTTATATTATTATACTAGCTGTGCTACCAAGGGCTAAAATATAACTATATAACTGTAGACCTCATGTTAACATGTTGGATAGTGTACTATCTAATGGAATGTATTTTGTAATCCATGTAAGATAAGATAAGATAAGATAAGAACTTTATTCATCCCGAGGGAAATTCTTATGTCATTGGCATGTTCAGTGCAACAAGAGAAACAAAGATAGTATAATAAAGATTTAAAAAGAGAAAAATAGTAATTGTGCAAATACACACAAATATGACAGTTGTGCAAATGTACAAAAATACGATAGCATATAACAAGCATATGACAATTGTGCAAATATACAAAATAGAAATATAACAAATTATTATTAAATACAGATTATCAGTGTAGGTTATTAAAAAAGTGACTTGGTACTTGTGCCTCAGTAAAATGAGCTATATAGGAGTTATAAAGCCTTATTGCCACAGGTAGAAAAGATCTCCTGTGGCTTTCAGTTCTGCATTTGGGGGCAATGAGTCTTTTGCTGTGTGTGCTCTGATGGTTCCTCAAGGAGGCGTGCATGGGGTGAGAGGGGTTGTCCGTGATACTGAGGAGCTTTTTCAGCATTCTCCTCTCGGACACCTCCGTCAGATGTAGTAATAAAATGCAATGTATTTTCAATTCCAACAGATGGTGCATCACAAACATTTATAGCAATAAAATGCATATGTCTGTTATATGTCATTTGGTAATATATTCATAAAGCATTGTTAATGACTGTAATGTGTCTTCTCCGGATTGACAGAGACATATCCTTTTATTAAAGTGGATGACCATTGCTATCGGCTTCTTGAGTCCCAGTATTGTACTGATGATCTTACTTGGGTACGTTTAGGAATCCTTGCTTTAATCCCTTGCTGACTGGCACTGCCCCTGCCCTACATGTTAGGGTGCCTAAACTGCGTTCATTGCTCAATACAACCCAAACACTCCATTTCACTACTGTCTCGTACTTCTCTTTCACCCATTAGATGACCCCTCGCCAGTTCCTCAGGTGTAACTACTAGAAGGGGGTTGAAAACTTGGCATGTCTCAGAGCCTGTTCAGGTTTCTTTTAAGAAAAAAGACCCGAAGTGGGTCACCTTGGAGGGGAAGCTGAATGCTACCTAACCCAAAATTGAAAGTGTCCATGTCACTTCCCTTGGGGGTTTTAAAAGAAAATGAATAGAGGATAAGGCAATAATTATTCTCAAATGTACTTAAGCAGATTCAGGGTTGCTCAGGGCTAGTGCCTGTCCTGCTGTATTGGGTCCAAGGCAACAATCGCCCATGAACTGGCAGCCCCACTTACACATACATCCACACTAACACCAGGGGAGCAGTTGAGAACTGAGAATTAACTTTCCTTCCTCTATTTGTCTCTTATATAGTAATGGTAAAGGAAAACCAGAGTACACAAAGAAAAGACTCACACAGCAGTGTCACCCCCTGGATTCTTGAGTTGTAAGCCTGCAGCTTTGTCAGATCAAATTGTCAAAGAACCTTCTGAGACTAAGCTGACTGTTAAATGCTCTACAGAGAAGGGAAGTGATTGCATTCCTGTCTTTGGTCTGAAATGTCAGGCTTTTGTTCCATGGTAACTGGCACTCCATCCGAGGTTGATGTTTGCCTTGCCTTATGCTGCTATGATAATCTCTAGCTCCCCAGCAACTTGAAATGGGTAAAGTGGCTAGAGAATAGATGGATGGATGAATGAATGAGTGTGCATTAATAATGCACCAGATAAGCTTTCCCCATAACTGAAACATGTGCAATACTAAACCAGTACAGTAAATGAACATTGGGTGTAAGTTTGAGAACCTGATGGCCTGCTGAATAAAAAACATATGGCACTGTAGATACTGAGAATGACCAGAATGTAGTCCATGAATATTTCTAAGATGTAAATGTTTCATCTGTCCATTAAATATAAGAAAAATAGAGCCTAGTGTGTTGTTGTAAAATCTCCTACTGTAGCTGAGAGTGCATTTTTTGGATCAGTCTCCTAATAAATAAGGCTGGGTTAAGCAACGCATCTTCTACATTTCCTCATTTACACAGGATTTACATTTCAGGGTCCATGACATTCAGAAGAAACAAGCAAATGACCCTGACTGCCATACTGCCCAGTGGGTTTGCCAAGATGCTGAATGGTAGGCATTGCCACAACGGAGTTTGTATCACTGTAGGAATGAACACAAAGGAGAGCACAGAAAGGCGCTTCGAGTCTTTGGGAAGTTATGCTTTTCTCGTGCGCTTCAGTTAAAATCATTTTCAAGTTACAGGAGAGCTGGCTGCTCGGGGGAAGTTAACTACCAGCTGTGAGGTGGCAGACAAGCGTGTGATGTGAAGGAGAAGACAGGTTTTAAATTGGCACACTCTAAATCTCTGATTGCAAACTATCTGAAGCTGCCCATGCTAATTTGTTGATTTTATCTGAAGCAGATGTTGTTAGCTCTCCCCACTAATGATCTGCAGAGAAGTTCTTTCTTGAAAGCAATGCCATGCTATGTTCGCCGTAGTATAATAAGCTAATTACAACTTTAAATACTCGCAGTAATTAGCACAGTATGGGCAAAGGGTTTCTGATCTCTTCACCCCGTTATACTATTGTTAGTAATAACGCAACTATGAAGGAACTTGGAAAAAAATAACTTCCCCGGTGTCATTTTAATTCTTGGAGACGAGCGTTAGATGTCCTTACGAAGTGCATTAAACCTGTTGAATTCACAGGTCAAAGTTTTTCCTTTTTTCCATCAACTACTTTAATTTGGCAGTCAAAGAAATTAATTTGCTGGCCTTCTAGCTGTGTTTCCTTTGCATGATGTATAATGACGAAAGCCTAATTAAATCGAAGGCACACGTTAACAATGCGAGAGAAACAAAAAGTAAACAGAGTTAAACAAAGGATCAGGAGCACCTTTGGCCTAATGGCTGGATCCTTTGTGAGGTCTGACTCATTTTTGTTTAATCTGAGGCATTCTGTCAAGCGTAGTTACTGCATTTCCTATGCCATCATATATCCCTGTACACTATGTTGTGAGTTGGAATGATGGTTAATGCCGTGGCTTCATGGCCATTTCAGAGTGGGTTTGAACCCTGACCTGATTACTATCGGCTTGAAGTCACCAGCTCTCCTCCTGTTTGTGTTAGGAGACTCTAAACTTGCTTGACGCAGGTTCCTGTGATGAATTTGACCATATCTTCTACTAGCGGTAAGGCTGCCAGGATAGGCTGCACCACCTACCACTTTAAAATTGGACTAACCTGGTTCAGCAAATGGATGGATAGAGAGAATACCTTGTGATCATTAATGAGTTCTGTGGATGAAGACTTCAGGCAAGACAGCAGGTGTGGTTATAAAGCAGCTTTATTTTGCAGAGTCACAGTGAGAAGAGTTTCAGAAAACCAGACAATCAATAATACATGACAGCGTCAGGGCTCTTCTGAACCCCGTCTGTTGGGTGGGGTCCAGTTTTATACCCCTAGAATGCGTGATTTAATATCATTATAAAATGCAACAGTCAACACATTTATTATACACAATCCTTGAGCCCCTTCAACGCCCCTTTGTTATGGCATTCAGATGTAAACTAAGGGAAAACGTGATAAGGCAGACTCGTGTGGAATGCTTAGACCTTGAGTCCTTTGCACCAACATTTTTCTGTTTGCTAAAACAAAGCATGCTTTTACATGGTTTCGTAAAGCTTACTTCTCAGACATGAATTAGTACAAGGGAACAAAGAGGACATTCGTCTTCCACAGTTCCCAAACCTTTTTCTTATCCTGCTTATCCAAGGCAGGGCCGCGAGGTAGCTGGAGCTCATCCCAGCAATCATCAGGTGCAAGTCGGGAATGACAGCTGGACAGGGCGCCAGCCTATCGCAGGGTGAACACGCACACACATCTCCTGAATAACCTTTTAATGCTTGTGTAAAATAGAATAAGCTGGTGAGCAGGAATTGCAAACACTTCATAATATTCCAAAAATGAGCCAACAAGATCCACTGAAATTAAACAGGAAACATAAATACAATAAAGTAATATCGGTGAGAAGTAAAACATACAGATGAAAATTAAAATGTATTTAATTCATTTTAAATGTATTCATGAGAATATATTATGTAAACTTCCCACGTATTGCAATATATTTTCAGAAATGTAAATTACTGTGTTATTCATGAGGAGCATCACTTGCAGGTCTTTTCAGTGACGGTCAGATAAAAACAGAAATTGATTTTACAAAATCTGCTAAATCACAGCAGAAAGTTTATTTTTAGTTCTTGCTGCTTTAAATGATATTGATTCCAGGTTGCATAATGTGGCATTGGTAAGTGGTCCCTCCCCAGGATTCATTTCTCGGTCAGCATGTTACCTGTACAGAGCTGATGTTCACTTGGGGATTTGCGCAGCAGTGTTTTTTCTGAGTGCTCTGGTATCCTCCTCACTCCCAAAGGCATGTGTGCTGCACTCTTTGATAGGTCCACATTATCAAAGTGTTAAGTGTGTCCTGCATTTAACCGGTGTCCCACTTCTACTCTTGTAATGGACTAAGCACGTTAAGAGACTGGATGGATGGATGGATGGAAGGAAGCTGACTTTATTCATGTTTGGTATGTTTCTTTTTAAGCAGGCTCAAACCACTTTACAAATTTATCGATATAATAATACTGTAACGTTCTTGGATCGGACCTAAGGGAGAGACAAGTTCCTCTGGTGTCTGCACACTATAAGAAAGGGTGAACAACACTTACCTGCAGGCACTTCAGAGGCCCTTTTCTGCTGCTAAAATGCATTAGCCAGGGTGTGTGGTCACGGCGAGTCTCAGGAAGGAGACAGCTCATGAGGTTGGTGAAAGTGGAGCAGATGGTACTCCCCCTAATCACAAGGGAGCGGTGGAAGGTAGAGTTGGCTGTGAGATTGTGTAATGGATGAGGCAGATAAGAGGAGTGGTGGATTCATTCGTAATCTTAAAATCAAGTCAGCTGTAGTGGCAGTGGAGGGCATCTGAGAAACAAGACGGCTGTTTTGTCCATGGAAGATTCTTTTTAACCTACTGCCAACATTGCCTGGCTGCTGAATCAATGAATTAGTCTCTGAGCCCCTAGTCCCATCAAAGGTCGATACAATATATTTAATAATATGAAGTACAGTGGAGCCTTGTCTTACATGAAAGCACCAGAGGTGGAAAATCACTTGTAGTGAATCATTCCTAGATTACCCCTTACTTTGCCCCTAAAGTAAAGAGAACTTAGTTTGGCCTAAACACGTTAATAAACTGTGTGCTGCATATTTATTCATCAGTTGTTTCAAATGCCAAACAAAACAAATAGCTATAAACATAATGTACTCATGTACTTCAGTTCTTTTACAGACTTTCAGGGTTTTAGGGTTCAGATTGGTTATTAATTGGGCTTATCTTTTGAATTTCTTAAACTGATATGCTCTCCTTTAATAAATTTTGAGTCCTGTGATTGTGTTTATGTTAGAGAGGTGAGGATAAATTACAAGTCAGCTGGAAATAAACAAGCAAACAAGAAAACTGTTCTAGTTATATGATTCTGGACTCGTTGTAACCCTGGCTTATACTGCATATGATCTCAATGCCTGAGGGGAACATTTCAGGGTAATAAGTGGAATAGCCAATCTTAATTTGTAAAGGTGGGCTTTTTTATTTCTCTCAATTCTGACCTTCATGTTGCACCTCTGTTTGCCTTTTCTTACACAATGAGAAACAAACTTTATCAACAAAATATATATACAGTAACTTATATGATTACTGGTTTATTTTATAATTATATGGTACAACAAGGCACCATATTCTCTTCTCCACATTTCACCCCTATTAGTTTAATAATCATATTTAGTAATGGGGGTAAAGTGAGAGTCAACCTATCAGAGAGTAAAGTTTTTTTCCCCACATTCTAAAAATGCTGAACTTTAATTCTCTGGTAACTCAAAACTGACCCTGTGTCACTGTGAGAGTAGGTGTGTGAGCCCCGAGGTGGCCTGGTGCTACAAGGACTGACTTCACGACATATCAGAAGGTGTGGAGCAATTAGATTTAGTAGGTTTGATTATAATATAATATAATATAATATAATATAATATAATATAATATAATATAATATAATATAATATAATATAATATAATATAATATAGTGGCGCACGGTAGCACAGTGGTAGCACTGCTGCCTCGCAGTTAGGAGACCTGGGTTCCCTTCCTGGGTCCTCCCAGAGTGGAGTTTGCATGTTCTCCCCGTGTCTGCGTGGGTTTCCTCCGGCGCTCGGTTTCCTCCCACAATCCAAAGACATGCAGGTTAGGTGGATTGGTGATTCTAAATTGGCCCTAGTGTGTGCTTGGTGTGTGGGTGTGTTTGTGTGTGTCCTGCGGTGGGTTAGCACACTGCCCAGGATTGGTTCCTGCCTTGTGCCCTGTGTTGGCTGGGATTGGCTCCAGCAGACCCCCGTGACCCTGTATTTGGATTCAGCGGGTTAGAAGATGGATGGATAATATAATATAATATAATATAATATAATATAATATAATATAATATAATATAATATACACAAGTGGTCAGAAGTTTTAAAACACTTCAGTTTTCTAGTTGTTCTTCAAATGTAATCAGTTGAAATGTGTTGAATGACCTAAAATGGTGGAAAGGTAAGCAGTAAACTGCCAGAGGTTTACATTTAAAGTCGAGGTTTATCAAAAACTAGAAAAAAAGGAAATGTCAGGATAATAAAAATGGGCCATCTAAAGGGAACAACTATTAGGTTACAACCTACAGCTGTTCTGCAGCAATTCAATTGAAGCAAACAATTTGCACAGGTGTCCCAGCTTCTCTTGATTACTGAAAAACCCTCTCTCTGTCTGTCTTAAAGCAGAGTTGGAATAGACTGTGCTACCACACCCTCTGAAGTACTATTTGGACAATATGTATGCTGTCAAGTTTTAAGTCATTCATTGCATTTCAGCTGATTGAATTTGAATAAAAACTGGATAAACTGAAGTATCCTAAAACTCCTAAAAAAGTAATGTAACAATATAATATAATATAATATAATATAATATAATATAATATAATATAATATAATATAATATAATATAATATAATGCTACTCTGTTTGTGTGTGTGTGTGTGTAGTCCCTCTGAGCAATCAGTTTATCTTTGGTTGCTCAGTCAAAGGCGATCAAGACAGGAAACATCAGGTAAGAGAGGTTGACACACAAGATACTATTCTGGAAAGTGTTGGACGAATGCTTAGAGTTGCCTTCAAACATAGGAAATACTCCCAAGAATATGAATGATGTTTTCATAGCGTGTAATGTAGGCATATCTACCATTGGAGGTATTTAAAAAGTGAACAGGAGTTGAGCATGACACCTTGAAATAACAGTCTGAGAAGCAGGTTTTACGTGAACTGAACACAAATGAGATAGGAAGTGCTAGTCAAGAGAAGTTGGGACACACAAAGATTCTGTGTAAGAGGAACACTAATGGTACACATAAGGCAAGAGATATCATATAGTCAATATTTTTTCATTATTCTATTACCTGTCTTCAACAGGTTTCGTAGCTAGTAAAATAATATAAATTTACAACAGTACTATTTTTGTAAAGATCTTTAAACTGTTGGGGGATCCATAGTGTTGAGAAACTATTGGTATTGTAGAACTAACAGGAAGAAGATTATAATACCTATGTGTACTGAACACATTTTTTTTTGCAATGACCACAGGAAACTGACTTTGAAGTTTATTACTTTCAATCTGCCTCTGTCTCTTTCCTTTTTGTTAGTTTAATGTTATATGCCTTCATGTACAGGATGATCCAAAAAGAAATACCACATTTCAAACATTTATTCTACAAAAATGCTACAAGATAAAATAAATTTCATTACAACATAAGAAAGGGTATACAAAATAGATTTTTTTCACTGTGTTTTAGAAATGATGTCTTCAAGGTGGTGGCTATCATTAGCGATAACACTGTTCAAAATGATTTCTGTCATTCGGCCATTTCAAGGGGAATAGCGGTTATTTCAGGGCAAATTGCGTGCTTGAGGGCTTCAAGGTTTTGAGGTCGGTGTATGTATACCTTTTACTTGACATAGCCCCACAAGAAGAAATCTCACAGAGCAAGATCAGACATGAAAGCCACCCGACATTACCACGCAGGGGGACCACACCATATGAGCTGTTGCTCCATCTTGTTGAAACCTGAAACGGTGCACTAAACTGTAACACGCTCACTGTGCAGGGGTCTCTGATGAAGTTCACGAGGGATTGTTTCATCCCAATAGTGAAAGTTTTGCTTATTTACGCAACCATTCAAATGGAAATGTGCCTCATCGCTGCACATGACGATGGCATCTCGAATGACGATTTGCAGAATGTTCACACACAACTCTCTACGGCTCTCCCAGTATCTCTCAGTGAGTTTCTGTAGTAACATCATTTTGTATGGATGGAAATTAAGGTCCTCATGCAAAATCCTACTCAAAAACATCTTGGAAATGCCTAAGGCAGAAGCATGTTTGTGCGCTGAATGTCTAGTAGACTGCAAAATTGAAGTTCTTATAGCTTGTAGCTTATAGCGTTTTCAGGCTTTCGTACAGTACGAGGATGGCCTGGAGATCTTCTGTTGAATGTTGTACCCATCTGACTAAATTCAGCCACCCACTGAAGAATTGTTTTCCAGTTGGGGACATCACCATTTAGGAGGAATGCTGAAGTGTGTGCGGAAGGCACGTTGTGTAGAGATGGTGGATTTGTTGTTTTTGAAGAACACTTCAAAAAGCGAAAGTACGTTGCGCACTGGACCAAGACATGTTGCCGACTGAAAACTACAAGGGATCACCTATCAAAGGACCCCCCCACCCCAACCCACTCGGCTTCCTCTACCTCTCACAATGACCTTGAGAAATATGGTATTTCATTTTGGCTCACCCTGTATAAGTACTAATTCACTGTTTCTGACCATTCAAAAGCTGTATTTATTGTTGTTACTTGTTCTGTTTAGCACAGAATGAGGTTTATGCCTTACATTTATGTATTTTTAATTTGATAATAGGTGTATAGAGTCATTATTGTCAAAGAGTACAGAGATACTCTTACTTGCATGTGCTAATGAACATGCAATACATCACCACTCTCTGTCGGCATGATTAATGAGTATGGCAAAATAATCTTGAATCTATTGTCTTCCTTACCTGCAAAATATCAGAAAAAAATGTATATAATTATTTTTCAACATGTTTTCTCTGCCGAATCATTTTTTAAATATATTAATGCAAATAATGCATTCCACCATAACATTATGCATCTAAATTTTGACAGGTCCCAAGCAGGAGTAGCAGGACATTTTCTAGGATGTTACCTGTGGTTTGCAGTGTTCCATATTTATCTTGTGTAACATTTTGAGAAAGGTTACCTGATTTAGATGGATCCAACACAGTCTTGCTTACCTCTGATATTATTTCATGTCCAGGATTACTGTTGCTTGTGTTTGTTGCTCAAGGTCTTTGTACCATGTACTGCAATGTCACTTGCTATTTGATGTTTCTGCAGCAGAGACTTTATCAACAAGTGCTTTTCATTGTATTATAAAGAATATGACAATCAAACTGCGCTGAATCAATATCCATAAATACATTTCTAACCTGCATTTTGAAGGTCAGCATGGGTGTGCAGTAAATAGATAGCAATACTGGCTCACAGCTCCTGAGTTAACAGCCTTTCACTCTCTATTTGGGATTTGCTTGTTCTTTCTATCCCTGCCAGGCTTTTCTTGAAGATTCCTGTTTATTTCCACACCCCAGTGGACAGCAGATTGGATTGGTTGGATGAATGTATTGACAGATGACCCGTATTATGAAATACAGAGCAGCGACACAAGAAATGTTACTGCTGCCTCCAGGAATTTCACATTTTGGTTTGATTTCTGTCTAGGTTGTCTTCATTCTGTCCTGTTGCTTTGATGGACAAGCCTTATTAACAGTTGTTACAAATAGTGGCATCCATCTCTAGATTGGCCTGGCAGAATAGTGAGTAACTATATCTGTGAGCAACTTGCTGTACACTGGCAATTCACCCCAGACTGGTTCCTTCTTTGTGCTTCATGGTGTTGTGATGGGCAAAGAGTTTTGGCAATTATTCAAGTGAAAATGACAAAAAGGACAAATGATGAGATATGTGTGGCACAGTCACTATTACTATTTGCTCATTGTGTAACAATTCATCCCGCAAGCTGACGCGAGACGATCGCTACCGCTAACCTGTCCTAAGTGATGGTAGATGATAAAAGGATAGGCCAATATCACACCCCAATAAATCTCCCGTATACCCCTTATTCTACACGGTTCAGTCCCCTAATGCCAATGCATTTATAGCCCACAAAAAACTAATAGCCAATCTCTATCATCACATAAGGAATCTATACTAATAAAAGGCAAAGCCCTCACTCACTCACTCACTCACTCACTCATCACTAATTCTCCAACTTCCCGTGTGGGTGGAAGGCTGAAATTTGGCAGGTTCATTCCTTACAGCTTCCTTACAAAAGTTGGGCAGGTTTTATATCGAAATTCTACGCGTAATGGTCATAACTGGAAGCAGTTTTCTCCATTAACTGTAATGGAGATGAGCTTCAACGCCGTGGGGGCGGAGTTTCGTGTGACATCATCACGCCTCCCACGTAATCACGCAGCACATAGAAAACCAGGAAGACCTCAAAAAAGCGCTCAAGAAAACATGCATTATATAATTGAGAAGGCAGCGAAACAATAAGAAGCGAGCGAGTGACATATACAACCATATTCATGAGTTCTGCTACTTCGGAAACAAAGCACGATGTAAACCTACACTTTAAATTAAGTTCATAGACAGGCTGCCGCTGGCGTTTGTAATTTAGTGCCTGCCCATATAAGGCCGTCCGTCAGCGGCAATCCAATAGCAAACTGCCACGGGTAAATATTCACGGGTGAAGGACTGTGCTTATGGAGAGGAAGATGAGATGGTCAGGGTGGTGTTTGACACAAACTCAGCGAAACTGCGAGAGAAAGTTTTAAGTGCCAGGACTAAGGTAACATTAAATAAAGCTATGGACATAGCACGAGATGGCACCAGCACAGCTGGGAACCTTCGATGCAAGTACACCGAGTGGCTCACGTGAACTGACGCAGTGCACAGATAAAAGCAACAGTTCCAAAGAGCTGAACAAAACCGAATTACACAATTGAAAAGGCAGCAAAAATATGAAGCGTCTGATAAGCATATTCATAAATGCAGCTACTGTGGAAACAAAGCACACGGTGGAAAAAGTCAATGTCCCGCTAAAGGAAGACAGTGTAAAAAACCCGTGCATGCAGTGTGTCAGGTCTCAGATAAAGAAGAAGACGAGCTGTTTATTGATGCAGTAAGAAACGAATCGATGAATGAAACCTGTCATCTTTACAACGATTGACAAACACGGAATGTAACTTGAACACAACACATCCTACAAATACGAACCTGATTGAAAGAAATAATGATAATCAAATCCTTGATGACAGCAACACTCAGTAACACTCACAAAACAAATACTGTATATTGACAGTCATGTTACGTTATTTTTAAAATGTTCCCTTTTCTTTTCTACCTTTTTAACACACTACTTCTCGCTGCGATACGCGGGTATATATATATGTATATATATATATCCCGCTCTACATACTCGAATAATGGATACTTTATTCGCCATCAATGATTGTTTTGGTAAAGCCATACTCAGTGTATTCATTAGATGAACGGTAAAAAAGTAAGAGCGAGGGGAGGATGACTCATTGAGGCATGCAGGCTGTAGTGCGTCAACTCTATCTGAATTGCGATCACATTTGAAAAAATATATCTTTTCAAGTTCTATTTAGTCCATATGTGTCAAACTCAAGGGCCGGGCCACATCCGCCCGCGTGTAATTATATCCGCCCCGAGATCATTTTATATACTGTATTATTGTTATTAAAGCCGGGTATATGAAGCGCTGGTTACACAATAAACTACAGATCCCATAATGCAGCGCTTCTGTTGCCTTGCCGAACGCTTACCACTTACTACAGTTATTGCGCACTGAGTTTGCACGGCGCTTTGGTGACTTTGAAGAACAAAAAAAGTCCGTCTACATGCGGCTCGAACCTTGTGCATGTTTGGTAGCACATATCTGTGTGAGAAGCTCTTCTCAGTGATAAAGACTAACAAAACAGCACACAGGAGTCGCCTCACTGATGAGCACCTGCAATCCATCCTGAGAATCTCCACAACACAGAACCTCACACCAAACAGAAACGAACTTGTGGCCAAAAAAAGATGCCAGGCGTCCAGCTCTAAAATGACATATGAGCAAAGACAACTGAATGATTTGATTTGTTATTGCACGTAAGAGGGAGTCAACCGTTTTAACAAACAGCGTATTGCACTGATACTGAAATAGCTGTGTGTGTATATATGTAGATATGTATGTATATGTATATATATGTTTATATATGTGTGTGTGTATGTATATATATATATATATATGTATTTCTGTGTATATATGTGTGTGTATGTATGTATATGTGTGTATATATGTGTGTGTATATATGTAGATATATATGTATGTATATATGTGTATATGTATAGATATGTATATATATATATGTTTATGTGTGTGTGTGTAAATATATATATATATATATATATATATATATGACAACAACACTCATCACTCACAACAGTGACAAAACAATTACATTGACAATCAGGTTACGTTATTTTCAAAATGTTTCCTTTTCTTTTCATTGCTTCTTTAACACACTACTTCTCCGCTGCGAAGCGCGGGTATTTTGCTAGTATATTACATAAAAAAGAATACAATCCCTTACATATGCGCCCCACCCTCCAACCCTAAATAACCCTTATATGTGGTGCTACAAATATATACATATTTATACAATAACAATATTTCTTCCCCAAGCTCCCCTTCCAGAGATTGTAAATAAGTCCATAGTTCTGCCCCCGTGATGCCGGCAGGTGAAATGAGGAGTTCTGTCAATTGCAGACTCCTAGCAGTAATCAAATCTTCACCATAAAAGATTTACAGTCAGTCTTGCACCATTATACAAGACAGTAAGTCCTTCGATATAGCTCATCCGAGTCTGTAGGAAATAGCGGAACATTCAATTCCTCAGTCAAATAGAATTACTTCCACACTTCTGACAAGACTGTAGGAGCTCCTGGACTTCGTCCCATGGCCTGCGCAGTAGCTGATATGTTTTTTTTCTGATTTTCTTTCCCCCTCATCTTCTTTTTTCCTCTTCTCTCTGTAAAACGGCATGCATCGCTGTCAGTCTCAGGATGTAAGAACGATCCCCACAACACCCAACATATATTTATGTGACAGCGCTACAATTGCTCCATTGCCATCCAAAATTCCCATCAGATGATCTCTCCATGCCAGTACAGATTTTCTCTGGTATTCTGGCTTTGTCCCACGTCCTCTAGGTATGCGTCTTAGACTGATAAGTGACTCTAGGTATGTGAGGGTGGCGTTCCTCCCAGGGTTGGTCCCTGCCTTTCTTTTTGATGCCTCCAACAGGTTAGAGAAATGAATGAATGACAATGTAGCGGGTCAGACAGGGCAGTTCTTAGCCTAGACTCTGTAAAGGTAATACACCAAAAGACAAGGATTGGATTCGAAAGCAGTTCTGTTGGGTTTGAGACACTAAATATTCCACTTGCCACCAATATTATCACCTTTAGAATAAAAATATTATTGTGTATTAATTAAACTTCATTAAAAAAACAGTTTAAAATTGTATATTATTCAATATATGATGCCTAAATATCCAAATTATAGATCAATCTAGGCTGCATTTGCCCTTACTTTTCTTCTTGATATTGAAGTGCCTTTTATTATTAGACTAAACTAAATTCAAATACTGAATCATCTTGCTGTTCTTTTTCCCAAACTTGTTCTGACAAGACTCATGGTGTCACTGGATGTTACAGACTAATGCCCTTTCCTTACCTGTATGCATCGTTTATGTTACCAGCAGAAAAACAAATCTAAATTAGAAAATGACTGGAAACTCATTAGCTCCAAAAAGAAAGTAGATGACCTTCATAAACTGCAATTACTAGGCTGTTAAGAAGGCTGTTTTTTTCCCTCTGCCAGCTCTTGTTTACTCACACTAAGCACTCATTACCTACTAGAACCCTGAGCAATTTCATTTAATTTATCACACTTTCTTCACAAGAGAGTCTATTTGAGAAGCGATAATAAGCAGTATTAGCATAATGTACAAGTAACTGCAATGTTTGTTGAGGGAGAGGAAAATTGATTACCTTTCATGTGGACCCTAGTATTTTAGCTTTCCTTACAATGTATAATGTGAAGGTTTAGAAGAAGACATGAGGGATTTCCACAAAGAAATAATTGTTCTGCTGTTTTTATTTTTGAACACAGCTTAACACACTGTTCATCATAACTTCACCATTCAAGGGCAATTTGCTTGCGTGCTGATGGTGTAATTTGCTATTGTGGGAGACATCCTTGTCTACAAAACTGTTATCCTGCTTTATTTTAAATGTTTATACAGTGTTCTAATGTCCGCTGCAGCTTGTGCAAATTGTCAGAAAATGTAGCTATTTAATGATACCAAATAATGCTTATAACATTTAAGTGATGAGAAGGTTTTTATACTTAGTAGAGAACAGATTATCTTGTTCAATGAAAATGTCACAGCTCAAAAGTTAAAAAGCTACAGTCAAAAATACTGTGTACTGTGTATTGTGACAAACAGGGGGTGCTGTTGCAGCGAGCCTTTTACCAAGGGGACTAAAAATGCACAAAAATAGCAATATTAACAAGGGACAGGTGAACAAAGGGAGAACACCAAGCAAAAAGTAAAGCAACAAAACCTGGGTCTGATTTCACAGTGTTAGCAGCAGGTGGAATTCAATCATCCAGAATGACAGATTTGAATTAATGAACTAAGAAATGAAGCCAGTGAGGCTCTCCAAACCAATGGCTGAGAAGCCACACAGGGATCTGAACCAGAAAGGTTAACTTTGCCAAGTGCCAAAGCGAAAACCTTCAAAAGGAAGCTGAGAAAACAAAGCAGAAATCCTGACTACTTTATGATTCATTCAATAAATAACTGAAGCGCGTGAGTCGTTTGTTTTGTGTTAATCCAACTACTTGCGTGTCAATGTCTTAAGTAGCTTCCACAACTGTGGTGTCACATCCATGAAAATGAGACAGGAAGCAAACACCAGTGCCATAAACCACACCGATGGATGAGTTTATCCTTTATCGATTGCAAAACATCAGAAGTGCTATATGGAAACTCGGAAGCTAAGATAACAAAGCTTAAGTCCTGACTACTGTATAGCTCTTTTCCTAAATAACTGAAACATATGAGTTGTTTATTTTGAATTAATCCAAGTAATTGGACACCAGCAATACCATGTCAGCACCTTAAGTAGCACAGCGTTGTCACTGAAATGTGACTGGCAATAAGTACCAGTGTCATAAACCACATGGCCTATGAGTTTATCCACTCATTTTTGTCACTTCACCTTATTACATTCCTGGGATTTTGTTCCCCACCCTAGTAAGAGTTTTGTATCATTGATTCACTCTCTCTGTGTAAATTCATTGCTCCCCTCACATTTTCCTTCTTTCAGATCTTACCATTCATTTTCTTAATTTCTGTCCACTCGACTTTTTTTTTTAGATACCATCACTGCCAATCTGAGACTTGCTACTCGATGGAAAGCTCCTCTTTTGTTTTCTGGTTATTCTTGGAAATGTTCTTTCTATAATCTTAGTTGTTCTTGAGCTCTCGACATTTAGAATCAATGAATCATCTTCCTTCAACATCAAGAAACATATTTTGGTCTTTGTTGGGAGCTTGATGTCTGGTGGTTGGTGATGACTGGAGCTCATTCACCTAACTGCCTTTGCTTTTGTGGTTTGGCTGTGAACTGCTGTCATCTTTGATTTGTTGTGTAGAACCATATAGACATTTCTTCTGTTGCTGCATAATATTGTTCCTTAGAACTTTCCCAAACTTTTTCTCTCTCTTCCTCTTTCATTTGGCCCATTTTGATTTATGACACTATACTCAGTAGGCCTTTGAGTTCAAGGTGTCTTTAAACTCTGTCCTAGAAACCCTGCTCAGGGTTCACACTCACTTTTGGGGTTAGGGATGACTACAGCCCCACTTTAGCAGTCATGTTGTTCCTTGGCACTGAGCCTTCATTTTCCTTAACAGGGTCACATCTCCAGCAGAACCTCCTTCCTGTCCAACCTCTTCCTGAAGCCATTCAGTCACTAGTCTCCCAGCTTGGTACCAAATTGTGCCCTCTTTCAGACTTTACATCCTTTAATCGCGTTCAGACATTCCATGGCTTCACTCTTCCTCTCTATAAAGTGTGTCGCCGATTTATCTTTTTGTCTTTGTTGAATCTGACTGTAAACTTTCCAGTGCCCATACAGGGCACGAACAGAATGTTAGGTTATAAAACATGATGTGTAGAGTACAGGTCAAAGAAGGTAATCATCTTCTTCTTTTGGCTGCTCCTGTTAAGGGTTCCACAGCGGATCATTCTTTTCCATATATTTCTGTCCTCTGCATCTTGTTCTGTCACACCCACCACCTGCATGTCCTCTCTCACCACATTCATAAACATTCTCTTAGGCCTTCCTCTTTTTCTCTTCCCTGGCAGCTCTATCATTAATATCCTTTTCCCAATATACTCAGCATCTCTCCTCTGCACATGTCCAAACCAACACAATCTCGCCTCTCTGACTTTGTCTCCCAATCGTCCAACTTGAGCTGACCCTCTAATGTCCTCATTTCTAATCCTATCCATCCTCCTCAAACCCAGTGTAAATCTTAGCATCTTTAAATCTGCTACCTCCAGCTCTGTCTCCTGCTTTCTGGTCAGTGTCAACGTTTCCAACCCATATAACATAGTTGGTCTCACTACCATCCTGTAGACCTTCTTTTTCACTCTTGCTGATAACCGTCTGTCACAAATCACTCCTGACACTCTTCTTCACCCATTCCACCATGTCTGCTCTTCTTCACCTCTCTTCCACAATCTCCATTACTCTGTACTGTTGCTCTCAAGTATTTAAACTCATCCACCTTCAGCAGCTCTACTCCCTGCATCCTCACCATTCCACTGACCTCCCTCTCATTTACACACATGTATTCTGTCTTGTTCCTACCGACCTTCATTCCTCTCCTCTCTAGAGCATATCTCCATCTCTTCAGTGTCTCCTCAACCTGCTCCCTACTCTCACTACAGATCACAATGTCATCAGCAAACATCATAGCTAATGACTCAGGTGCCACCGCAAGTGGCAGTCTTTCCAGTAGTTCCGTTTACAATTTTATTTTTCTAGATTTTTCTCTATTTTACTGATCACTCCTATTACTTTCTTTTATGTGGACTCATTCCCTGGACACTCTTTACTACTTTTTACTACTTGGACATGGATTTTTACAAGCCGAGACTCGTCTATTCAAGTAGTCAACTTTAAGCACTAAATGCCCGCGCCGGTGTAGATCCCTATTTACCTGACGAGGTAAGAAGATGGTATCGTGGCAGCAGAGCCGGAGCTAAGCTAAAAGCAAAGCGACTTGCGAGAAAGTGCTGTTTCAGGCCTTCGGTGCCTTCTGTGATCCTGGGAAATGTGAACTCACTACCAAATAAGATCGACCAACTGGCCGCGCTGGTGAAAAATGTCAGGACCTACAGGCAATGCAGTTTGTTGTGTTTTTGTGAAACGTGGCTAACAACTAACATCCCAGATGCTAACATGGAGCTACCTGGGAAGCGGAGAGGAGGAGGACTCGCTCTCTAGGTGAACACAAGGTGGTGCAACTCTGGACATGTAAATGTCAAAATCTCCACTTGCTGCAGGGACATCAAACTGTTGGCCGTAAGTCTGCATCCCTATTATTTGCCCAGAGAGATTGGACATGTCATTGTTGTTATTGTTTACATCCCACCTTGGATGGATGTGGAGATAGTGGGTGACATCATCCATTCCGCAGTTGCTAAATTACAAACGCAGCACCCCGAGACGCTTGTGCTAATCGCTGGAGACTTTAACCATGTGACGCTGGACAAAACATTACCTGCCTTCTCCCAGTATGTGGATTGTAACACCCAGGGAAATAGGACTATTGACCTACTGTATGCAAACGTTAAAGACGCATACAGCGCCACCCTGCTGCCTGCGCTTGGGAAAGCAGATCATAACCTGGTTATGCTTCGGCCTCACTACAAACCAAGAGTGAGGGAGCTACCTACAACTACACGCTCATTCAGGAAGTGGTCCCCTGAGGCAGAGCAGGCACTGAGAGACTGCTTTGGAACTACAGACTGGGATATACTGCTGGGGTCACATAGTGAGAACATTAAGGAGGTTGTTGACTGCACTACTGACTACATCAACTTCTGTATGGACATTGTAGTTCCAGTAAGAGCAGTATGCTGCTATGCTAACAACAAACCATGGATTACAAGTGACATCAAGGGCCTTTTGAACCAGAACAAAAGGGCTTTTAAAGGTGGTGAGCAGCATGAGCTCAAGTGCGTGCATAAGGAACTCCAAGTCCAGCTCAGGGCGGCGAAGGAACAGTACAGGAGAAAGCTGGAGCAGAAGTTGCAGAATAACAGCATGAAGGAAGTGTGAGATGGGATGAAGATCATCACTGGCTGCAGCTCAAAGCAGGGTGCCACCATCGAGAGAGACATGTAGAGAGAAAACCAAATGAACAAGTTCTTTAACAGGTTTGACCACCCTAACCCACTCTCACCTTGGAGTACTGCACCCTCCACCCATCCTTCTGCTGATACCAGCATAGGAGAGAGTTTCCCCCACCCACAATTACAGTAGCCCAGGTGAGCAGAGAGCTGAGGAGACTTCATGCCAGCAAAACAGTGGGTCCAGATGGAGTATCGCCACGACTGCTGAAGGCCTGTACGCTGGAGCTGGGGAGTCCTCTACAACACATCTTTAACCTGAGCCTGGAAGAGGGGAGAGTCCTGAGGCTTTGTAAAACA
This sequence comes from Polypterus senegalus, assembly GCF_016835505.1. Classification (NCBI taxonomy): domain Eukaryota; kingdom Metazoa; phylum Chordata; class Cladistia; order Polypteriformes; family Polypteridae; genus Polypterus; species Polypterus senegalus. The sequence goes on from NC_053155.1 coordinate 275,420,294, forward strand.
TCTTGCATCACTCCAGTCCCAAAGGTATCACGCCCTAGTGAGCGGAATAACTTCCGGCCTGTCGCTCTGATTTCACATGTGATGAAAACCATGGAGCAGCTGCTGCTTCACCACCTGAGGCCACAGGTCTGCCACGCCCTCGACTCTCTGCAGTTTGCATACGAGGAGAAGGTGGGAGTGAAGGATGTCATCATCTATATGCTACACCTGCTATACCTGGTGGCATGGATCATGGACTATCTTACAGACAGACCTCAGTATGTGCGTCTCGGGAACTGCAGGTCTGACATTGTGGTCAGCAACACAGAAGCGCTGCAGGGGACTGTACTTTCTCCGGTCCTGTTCACCCTGTATACATCGGACCTCCAATACAACTCAGAGTCCTGCTACGTGTAAAAGTTCACTGACAAACCTGCTATCGTGGGCTGCATCAGGAGTGGGCAGGAGGAGGAGTATAGGAACTTAATCAAGACTTTGTTAAATGGTGCGACTCAAACCACTTAGGGACAGAGGGCAGAGCCAACTATACTTCCTTAGAAGATTAGCGTCCTTCAACATCTGCAGTAAGATGCTGCAGATGTTCTATCAGACGGTTGTGGCGAGTGCCCTCTTTTATGCAGTGGTGTGCTGGGGAGGCAGCATAAAAAAGCTGCTGGAGTATGTGAATTTCCCCTTGGGATTAATAAAGTATCTATCTATCTCTCTAGTCCACGGGGATTCCTGTCTAATCTCATCTGTCAACCTGTCCATCACCATTACAAATAAGAAAGGGCTCAGAGCCAATCCCTGATGTGATCCCACCTCCACCTTGATTGCATCCATACTTCTACCACAGGCCTCACCAATGTCACACTTCCCTCGTACATATGCTGTACAACTCTTACATACTTCTCTGCCACTCCCGACTTCTTGATTCAATACCACAGCTCCGCTCGAGGCACCCTGTCATATGCTTTCTCCAGATCCACAAAGACGCAATGCAACTCCTTCTGGCATTCCCTATACTTCTCCATCAATGTCCTCAGAGCAAAAATTGCATCTGTGGTTCTCTTTCTTGGCATGAAACCATACTGCTGCTCACTAATCATCACCTCATTTCTTAACCTAGCTTCTACTACTCTTTCCCATAACTTCATGCTGTTGTTCATCAATTTTATCCCCTGTAGATACTACAGCCCCACACATCTCCTTTATTCTTAAATATTGGCACCAGTACACTTCTTCTCCACTCCTCAGGCATCCTCTCACTTTCGAAGATTCCATTAAACAATCTGGTTAAAAACTCCACTGCCATCTCTCCTAAACACCTCCATGCTTCCAGAGGTATGTAATCTGGACCAACGGCCTTTCCATTCTTCATCCTCTTCATAGCTGTCCTTACTTCCTCCTTGCTAATCCGTTGCACTTCCTGATTCACTGTCTCCACATCATCTAACCTCTTCTCTCTCTCGTTCTCTTCATTCATCAGCCTCTAAAAGTACTCTTTATATCTGCTCAACACACTCTCCTCGCTTGTGAGTACGTTTCCATCTTTATCCTTTATCACCCTAACCTGCTGCACATCTTTCCCAGCATGGTCCCTCTGTCTAGCCAATCGGTACAGGTCCTTTTCTCCCTCCTTAGTGTCCAGCCTCCCATACAACATAACATATATCTTTTCTTTAGCCTTTGCCACCTCTCTCTTCACCTTGTGCCTTATCTCCTTGTACTCTTGTCTACTTTCTGCATCTCTTTGTCTATCCCACTTCTTCTTCACCATCCTCTTCCTCTGTGTACTCTCCTGTACTTCCCCATTCAACCACCAGGTTTCCTTTTCCTCCTTCCTCTGTCCAGATGTCATGCCAAGCACCCTTCTTGCTGACACCCTTACTACTTCTGCTGTAGTTGCCCAGCTGTCTGGTAACTCTTCACTGCCACCCAGTGCCTGTTTCACTTCCTCCCTAAACTCAATCTTGCAGTCTTCCTTTTTCAACTTCCACCATTTGATCCTTGGCTCTGCCCTCACTCTCTTCCTCTTCTTGATCTGCAGCCTCATCCTACAGAGCACCATGCTCTGCTGCTTAACTACACTTTCCCGTCACCACTTTGCAGTCTTCAGTCTCCTTCAGATTGACTCTTCTGCATTGTATAATCTACTTGTGTGCATCTTCCTCCACTCTTGTAAGTCACCCTATGTTCCTCCTTCTTCTTAAAATACATATTCAATACAGCCATGTCCATTCTTTTGGCAAAATCCACTATCCTCGGACCTTCTTCATTCCTCTCCTTGACACCATACCTACCCATCACCTCCTTGTCTCCTCTGCTCCCTTCACCAACATGTTCATTGAAATCCATTCCATTTACCACTATTCTGTGTCTTGGGTACACTGTTCATTACTTCATCCAAATCACTCCAAAAATCTTCTTTCTTATCCATCGCACACCCTACTTGGGGGGAATATACACTAACAACATTCATTATAATGCCTCTAATTTCCAGCTTCATAGTCATTACTTTGTCTGGCACTCTTTTCTCCTCCAAAACACTCTTGACATACTGTTCCTTCAGAATAACCCCTACCCCATTTCTCCTCCCATCCACACCATGATAGAACAATTTCAATCCACCTCCGATTCACCTGGCTTTACTCCACTTCCATTTAGTCTCTTGCACCCACAATATATCAACCTTCCTTCTCTCCATCATATCTGCTAACTCTCTCCCCTTACCAGTCCTACTACCAACATTCAAAGTTCATGCCCTCAGTTCTACTTTCTTTACCTTCCTCCTCTCCTCCTGCCTCTGGACACCTCTCCCCTCTTCTTCTCCTTCTTTGGCCAACAGTAGCCCAATTTCTGTCAGCACCCTGTTGGCTAACAGTACTGGTAGCGGTCATTGTTAACCCAGGGCTCAACCAGTTTGGAAATTTGTATTGTTGTCCACATATTGATCTGGCACAATTTTACACCAGATGCCCTCACTGAAGTAACCCTCCCTATTTAACTGGCCTTGGGACCGGCACAAAGAAAAACTGGTTTGTGCATCCCCTGTGTCTGGGTTACAAGTCGAAGAAGGTAATGCTTAAATTTTATAATTGAAACACCACAGCAATGGAGGGCAAGGCTTGAAGTTTTCACTAAAAACCTTCCTCCTATCTGGAGGTATTTTTCGAGACAAAGATTAATAGGACTCATATGCCAGTGATACACCTAAGATATGCCACTGCATCACCAGTGTCTTCTAACGAATGCCAGTGAGGTCAGCAAGCACAGGTGGGTCCGTGTTCTCTGCTGAGTAATTCTTAAGAGTTAGCTGACAGCCCTCCAAGCTCACAACTATAGTAAAATTGCTAGGGTGTCATTGGGTTGTTTTTTGTCCTGACGGCCACACGCAGCTAGTATATATATAATTTGTGGTCATGGCCTGTATTAGCAGATATCGAATGGCATCCCAAAAAGGAGACCAATTTTAACCTGCCCTGGCAGAAATACCAAAAGGGGGCACAGTTAAGAGAGTCCCTCAAAATATTATTCCAGATATGGAAGTAGAATAAACGGACAGCGGGGAATGCAGAAACATTTATACCTTCATTAGACTGGTAACTGGAGGCAGTAGGAAACTAATATTAAGGACCCTGAAGGTGTGTCTGTCCTTTTTGGTCGAAGCAGAACAATAGTCTGTCAGGTATACTTGAGGCCACTAGAAGGAGCTTTGTACAGAGGATGCCAGGAGCTTTGTAAAGCTATCTCTGTTCCAAAAATGTTTCAGAGGAGACCATAGGACTCAGACTTAGAAGAGGTCTATGGCCATTGCTCCAATGAACTTAAAGATGAATGGAGAGTGGACAAGAGTACAGCTGGTAGGAGAAAGTGTGGTACAAGAAGAAAGACAAGTAGAAAGACTGAAGCATGTCAGTTTAACTGGTAGATGAAAGCCTGCTGTTCTGAGGGTACACTCACCTTTTTCCACTTTTATAACTACTACTGACCTTACAAATTTATTCTTATAATTTGTCATTTTTTTCAGTCTTACCTGCCTCTTTGTAATAATCCCTTCATGGTTGGGAAGGACTCATGAAGGACTCATCTGAATTACAACAGGATAAAGAAATTATCTTATGTGAAGGAAAGAACAAACATGTTGCCAGCAGTTTTAATCTGGTGATGCTTTATGACTATATTAGGTTTGTTGCTGCTGAGCATCTGGAGGCCACAAATGTCTCTATTCACCACAGCTTTCAGGCTGAAGTTGGCATTGTGTAGCTCGTTGTAAGGGAACTTAAAGATGAACACAAAATGATCTCAGCTAAGTTAGAAAAGTAATGCAAAACTACAGACCAACATGAAAAACACATTTAAATGCTGGAGGACAGAGTTACCTCCCTGAACAGCAAGCTGATAGAACTCGGAAGGAGTTTTTGCTAATCTTCTCTGTATCGTTCCAATTTTAGTATATGTGCTGCCGAAGCACATATAAGTCATGGAGTTTTTTAAAAATGTATGACATACAATCTTCTCTCCTCTCTCCAAGTTTCCCCTGATGTAGAAACTTCACACTTCAAGCCCATTTCATCAACCAATTGTTTTGAAAGAAGGCAAAAGAAATAATAATCTCTCCTACAACAGTCAATGGTGGTATTTTCCCTAATTCTGCTGTCCAATTGTGCAAACAAAAAAGACAATGTCCTCAGTGCTGAAAAAAGCAAAACAAGCCTGTCTTGGCCCTTTCCTTTTGTATCCAGCTTGCCTTAAACAGATTCACGTGGTTGGGTATGTCTGCTGTGATGATCCAAACCAGGCTACCCCGGTGTGTTTCCTTTGTAAAGGTGCCTTCCAGATTCTCCATTCTGGATTCCTTTTGTTGTTAATGGAAGTTTTTTTCAGAGAAAATTTAAAATGTGTTTTGTAACTGTGTGTACTTTTCACTTTGCAGGTGAGGTATAATCTGTTATCTCTAAAATTTTAGGTTTGTCTGTGAATTTAGCACGTTTACCAATTATGCATGAATCTGGGACATTAAAATAATTATCTGTTTATTTGTCTCTGGACAATTAACCAACCAGATAACCTCACTCACTGCAAAAACTTCAATGGTACACAGAGGTATGTACACCTCTTATATACTGTATGAGTGGTTAAGAAGATTTTTTGGAGCTGCCATGAACACTGGTTGAATACTTATGGTAATATGGTTTTAATTTTATTTGAGTACCTTTTTTTTGGAAGTAAATATGTGGAAGAGTTTGGGGCAGCATAGCGGCATAATGATCAGTACTGTTGTTTCACAGCCATGGGAAAATGGCTTTGAATATCAGCCAGAGCACTAGCTGTGTTGAGTTTGCCTATTCATCCCATATCTATGGAGGCTTTACGAAGTAACTGTGATTTTGTTCCACATTTAAGAATCTGATAGGTGAGCTTAACTGACTCCTTCTGATTGCACCAGTTGTGCTTTGGACCTTTAGGCCTCCTAACAACTTAAGTTAACGTCTATTTCACATAAACTTTGCTCACCCAGAGACTTGTATGCCGAGATGTAGCTTGGGTTTTCAGCACCCGGGGACAACTGAAGATTTTGCGCCCCCTCCTGTTTTCCAAAATGCAATGGGGAAGGGAAGGAAAATATTAAAAAAATGTATTTAAAGTAATAGTATTTTATTTTAAACAGTTTTAATTTTTTAAAGCACTTTTAATGCGTATATTTTCAAGGTTTTGCTAAATTTATAAAGATATAATAAAATAAAATAATTAAGACAACAATGGTAGTTCGAAAATATAATTATTCTAAAATATTATTCAAATATAACATTGCAAAAAACTTAAACATTACATTGGATATAATAATATAATAACCTGAAAATCAAGTTAGTATAAAGTAACTTAGACAATGATACACTAATGCCTCATGTTAGTCGTGCGACCTGTTTAATAACATCAAAAGTGTTTCTGGGTGGGAGTCAAGCATGTTAGAGTAGTGGAGGGGATAAATTATTGTCTGTTGGGTATATAGAACTAATATGTGCTTTGAAATCAGAAAGAGACAAAAAAACAAAGGAAAAAGATATCCTCACACTGATGGAGTGATGGGCTGAGTATGCAAATGTTTTTTATTTACTTTTTAGTGCATTTAAGAATGGAAAACATTTCAATCTAAAATTTCGTAACATCAATTTGGTGCCCCCTGGATGCTGCGCCTGGAGACAGATGTCCACCCTTGCCCAGCAGCTACACCACTGCTTGTATGTCATAAGGGTCCAAGGATCATCCACATGGCTGATGTCTGTTCAATCCACTTCTCCTGATTAATTTCTGCTTTTCAAAGCATGCACGGTGGTGTGGGCCCCATTTGTGCCGGTTTGTGGCATGCATGGACATTACTTAATTAGCTCCATTATGTGAAAAAAAATTCAAGTGCCCTCCAAAGAATTCTATATAGCCACCATAAACTAGGAATGCTCTCATTTCCTTTTAAAAATGCTTTGTAGCTGCACCTTCACTCCACCAGTCGGTTAGTGGGTGGGTTTCTTTTGATTACTGCCTTTTTGAGCTCTAATAGCCACATGTTAGAAAATCAAAATGAATAAGTAATGAATTTATAAATCATTAGACAACATTTGAAAAGCACATTTCTCACCATTTACATGAGTGAGCTGATGCTTCTTTAAAGCCAAGCAAAAAAAAAATAATAATTCTTATTGCATTTGTTAGATTCCCTTGAACAGTAAAGTGCTCACACTTTAAAGGAGTAAAAAATCTACAAGTATGTCTTGCAACTATTTCACCATTCAGGATTTGGCAAACTAATTTCTCCAACTTAAGGTAATATCGTGTCATTCAATGCCAAGTCAGTGGAATAGATGGTTTGCTAAACCCTGCACAAAGCAGCTTCTTCAATTTTTCAGTGCCATAAGTGGCTCACTTTGCTGTATTTATCGCTGCGTGAGTCCTGCCTATTTTTGTGAGAGCTCAATTTCCTTCAGAATATTTCTGGTGCAAACTTAGATTTTCTCAAATTACTCCAGCCTGGTCACAGGTGTGACAATCACAGTGGTTTAATGGTGTCCCAACAGGTACAGGGAGAGACAGCAAGAAACAATAAACGCTCACAAAATTTAATTAAGAACAGCGTACTTGTATATGGGAGTGAATCATCAGAATATTCAGCACTCAAATCTGTTACCTTTTTCAATGTATTCAAAATATGGATACATATTTTTATCCTGCAAAAGTAAGCAGAGTTTATATTTTAATGCAAGAATATGTTACAAGGACCTTGAAGATGCAGCAATAAGATATGACATTATTGGTAAAAAGAAGGGAAAATGAAAAAGATGGTAATGTTAAGTACTAATCAGGCCATCTGAAATTAATCAGTGTCACACATGTGGCTTCTTAAACCATTCTGACACACACCTTACACTCAGTGGCTTGGTAATGCTAATAGCACGCTTCTTCAAACAACCAATCGGATAGCTCCGACAAAACATACATCGAGAACCTGAGACATTTAATGATATTTATTGGTTTCTTGAGCTAACCAAGCCACGGGATGCACAAACCAGTGTGTTTCTTTGTGTCAGTCCTAAGCCCGGATAAATGAGTTACGTCAGGAAGGGCATCCGGTGTAAAATTTTGCCAGATCAATATACGGACAACAATACAAATTTCCATACCGGATTGGTGGAGGCCTGGGTTAACAATGGCCGCCACCAGTAATGTTAGCCAACAGGGTGCTGGCAGAAACTGGGTTACTGTTGGCCGAAGAAGGAGAAGAAGAGGTGGGAGATGTGTCCGAAGGCAGGAGGAGAGGAGGAAGGTAAACAGAGTGGAAAAGAGGTTAGGAACTTTGAATGTGGGCAGTATGACTGTTAAGGGGAGAGAGCTAGCCGGTGTAATAAAATTAGGAAAGTTGATATATTGTGTGTGTAAGAGACTAAATGGAAGGGGAGTAAGGCCAGGTGGATCTGAGGTGGATTCAAATTGTCCTATCATGGTGTGGATGGGAGGAAAAATGGAGTAGGGGTTATCCTAAAGGAACAATACGTCAAGAGTGTTTTGGAGGTGAAAAGAGTGTCAGACAGAGTAATGATTATGAAGCTGGAAATTGGAGGCGGGATGATGAATGTTGTTAGTACATATGCAACCCATAATGGGAGCAGCCGAAATAAGAAGAAGAAGAAGAAGAAGGTAAGTTTCTTGAGCCTCTCTTCCAAGATCACTCAAGACAGCAATACGCGTGTGTTTCGTTGCCCCACTAGGTCTGTAATGACGCCCATGCTTTTGTTATTGTTCTTATGTTAGGAGTAAACTGTCTGAGGTGGGGCTTCAGTAATGTCAGGACACCTGGGATTTGTTAGTCCCTTCAAAGCTAGAAGTGAAAGTAGAGGTTTGTTAGTCAACTGTGCAAATCTCTTTCATTTGACAATATACACAGCATGAAGAAGTGGTCAAGTGCATTAGTTGTAGCTTGAACAAAATTAGAATACACAAAAACATGAGATGGACAGAATGGAGTGGGGTATGCATAAATAAAGATCTGTATGTCCAATACAGGGTTATGAAGTGGTGGAACCATTTGTCAAAACTGAGTGCAAGTGGGAAACTAAAACCAGAAGAGAGCTTCATTACATCCGAATCCCACAAAGAAAGTTTAAATTGATCATTACTAGTACACATAATTAAGATGAACCACACAAATTCTTTCTAGTATTGCACATTAGTCTCCTAACTATAAGCTCTAGTGTATTGTGCACTGTGCCTGGCAGTTTATACCAGCCAAGTCCCCCAAGCCGCCAGATGGAGCCCTCCCTGCAGTATGGAGGTGCCCCAATGTCCAGCAGGGAGTCATGGACTTTGTAGTTTTTATCCTCAGCCCTGCTGGATACCACAGGGGCCACTAGAGGGAGCTGCAGGGAGGACCGAAGACTTCTTTCTGCCCTATGACCCGGAAGTGATAGGGAATTATGGACTGAAGGATGAGAAACACTTTCGGGTCAGAAACTATAAAAGGATTGTGGGAGCTCCTAGACGGCGAGCTGGGCTGGGTCGTAGGAGGGCAACGCGGCTGGGAGTGGAGGATTGTGGTTTATTATTATTATTGTTATTGTATTTGGTTTATGAGTAGTGTGGAGTGGAGGGTGCTTAGTGCACATTATTATAATAAAAAGAGTTATTGTAGCACTTTTACCTGGTGTTTGGCGTGGTACCTGAGGGTTCAAAGGAGCGATAGCGCCCCCAGCTGTGACACTGGCGTAGCCTGCAGGATTCTCTGGCCGTCTGTTGGCAGAGGACCTGAAATTAAAAGTATTGTGTACGCAGGCGACCCTAAGAAGGTCCCGCTCGAACATCCGAAGGTAGAAACGCTACCCTCTACAGATAGCGCTGCAACAAGAGACCTCCTTCAACATTGGTACGCCATATCGGAAAAAATCTGGGAGGAAGAATGAGGATCGCCCAAGGAAACAGGCCCTAGATGATGCCGCGAGTACGTGGACCTACTTGACGGGAAGTGAGGAAGACCGGGCAATGATTGAAGCTGAAAGGGCCCGTGCATTACGGCAGCAGTAAGGCCGCCAGACATCGGACACGCCGGACTGCCTAAATGGACTGGGAAAATGTCCTTTAAATATAGAGATATGAGCCGGAAAAATGCCCGTTGCACCGGGAAGTTATTATTCATATTTTTCAGGAGCCTGTCTTTGTGTTACTAACGACGAGTCAGAGAAGTACTTCCCACCTAGGCAAGATGGCCACGATGACGAAGAGGCTAGCCCATCTAGGAGTCGAAAATGGGGGATCCTATTCGACGAAGAGAGTCATATGACCTATCCCAGAGCAGGCTGGGAACTTCTAAAGGGCTACAGTCGATCATATGACCAGGAGGGTCACCTTCCATTCGCCGAAAAGGGGCACGTGACTTCCCCAGAAGGATCATGGGAAGGAGAAGGTCGACTACAGTCCAGAGGTGAGGTCAGCGTTTCCTCGATGGAATCAAGCTCCCTGAAGGGGAAGGGGGAGGCAGGCGAAACAGCGCCAGGTGTACTGGAAGGTAAAGAGGGACGGGATTTGACTGAACGGTCCGCCGATAAAATAGAAAAGGCGGATCGCAGTCAGCCTGTGGCGCCACCCCGGCCCTCTAAAGTAAGAAACTCCAATTCCCAAGAGCCTTTGCAAGACCCAGCCAAGCACGTGCAAGGAGCGGACATGCTGATTGGCTCCCGGCCGAAAGGTAAGGTGAATAATGATAGTAGCCTGCCTTCAGCCAAAATAAATGACATTGTGGGACTGCGGGATCTCGAGAAACTGCTCAAGCTCGTATATGCTTTTTTACAGACATTGGCGGACATCAAGAAACAGGTGGAAGAGTTGGGAGTGACGGCCAGGAGTACAGAGGTGCTTCCAGTGTCACGGAGGAGGACAACCAGGAGGACAGCGGATCTGCTATAACTGTCGTCGGAGGGGCCATGTGTGGCAATGCTGTCCTTGGAGGACAGGGGATCAGAGGGATGCCCGTTATAACGTTCCCCCAAGGTTCTCCAGGGAGGCAAGACAACATTTCCAAGGCCCGACTTACAGATCCTCCTTGAGGAAGATGTCCTTCGCGGGGCTTGATGCTCAAAATTATAATTTTTCGCTGGGGGGGAAGTATTGTGGACTGTGCCCGGCAGTTTATCCCAGCCAAGTCCTCCAAGCCGAGAGATGGAGCCCTCCCTGCAGTATGGAGGTGCCCCAAAGACCAGCAGGGAGTCATGGACTTTGTAGTTTTTATCCTCAGCCCTGCTGGATACCACAGGGGCCACAAGAGGGAGCTGCAGGGAGGACCGAAGACTTTTTTCTGCCCTATGCCCCGGAAGTACAGTACTTTCAAGTCACATGAGCGGAAGGGATGATATACTTCCGATGTGAAAAAAGGACTTTTTCTGACCCAGAAGTGATAGGGAATTATGGACTGAAGGATGAGAAACACTTCCAGGTCAGGAACTATAAAAGGATTGTGGGAGCTCCTAGACGGCGAGCTGAGCTGGGTGGTAGGAGGGCAACGCGGCTGGGAGTGGAGGATTGTGGTTTATTATTATTATTGTTATTGTATTTGGTTTATGAGTAGTGTGGAGTGGAGGGTGCTTAGTGCACATTATTATAATAAAAAGAGTTATTGTAGCACTTTTACCTGGTGTTTGGCGCGGTACCTGAGGGTTCAAAGGAGCGATAGCACCCCGAACTGCAGCAGTATGTTCATCAAGCAGTTACATGGACTTCCAGCAGTCTGGGCCCTCCTAATGCTAACTTGAGAAACAATTTAGAAATGCATTTTATATGTCAGTATATTTTATTGACATCCAATTTTATTAATCATCACTGAGATGTTTCTACACCTTGTTTGGAGTCCACCTGTGGTCAGTTTAATTGTTTGGACATGATCAGGAAAGGCACACACATGTCTATAGGAGGTCACAGAGTTGACAATGTGTATCAGAGCAAAAACCAGGCCATTAGATTGAAAGCTTGGAGGCAAGATTGTGTCATGGCAGAGAGTCTGAGGAAGACTATAAGAAATGTTTGAAACATTTAAGATTCCTAACAGCACAGTGGCCTCTGTAATGCTTAAATTGAAGAAATTTGGTATAACGACAATTCTTCTTAGAGCCATCCAACCGGCCAAATGGAGCAACTGGGAAAGAAGAGCCTTTGTAAGAGTGGTGACCAAGAACCAAATGGTCACTCTGATGGGGCTGCAGAGAAACTGTGTGAAGACTGGAAAAACTTCCAAAAGGATAACCTCTACTTCAACACCCCACTAATTTGGGCCAGATGGAAGCCACTCCTCAGTAAATGACATATGAAAGCCCACTTTCAGTTTGCAAAAAGGCAACTAAAGGACACTCAGACTGTGAGAAACAACATTCTGTGGTCTGATGAAGCCAAAATTGTACTGTTTGGCCTCCTAGTTTAGTGGAAACCAGGTACCACTCATCACTTGCCCAGTACCATTCTAACAGTGAACCATAATGCTGTGGGTTTCTTTTTCAATGGCAGGGACTGAGAGTCTAGACAGGGTTAAATGAAGCTGAATGTAGCAAAGCACACCTTTAATAAAAACCTGCTCCAGGGCACTGTGGACCTCAGGCTGAGATGAAGGTTCACTTTCCAATAGCACAAGGACCTTAAGTGCAAAACAAAGACAACACAAGAGTGGCATAGGGACAACTCCAGGAATGTCGTTGAGTGGCCATTTCAGAGCCTAAACATCTCTGAAGAGATCTGAAAATAACTGACCAATGATGATCTCCGTTCAACCTGAAAGTGTTTGAGAGAATCCACAGAGAACAATTGCAGAAAATCCTCCAATCCTGATGTTTGAAGCTTTTCGTGTCATACCCAAGAAGACTCCAGGATGTAATTTCAAGCAAAGGTGCTTCAACTAAATAGTGAGTGGCAGGCCAGAATACTTGTGTCAGTGTGAAACTGTGTTTTTTTTTAGATTTTAATTCATTTGTAAAAATTTCTGAAATCCTGTTTTTGCTTTATCATTCTGGGGTATAAAATAATGTAGATGATTTTAGTATAGGACTGCAACGTAAGAAAAATATAATAAAGTAGAAGGGCCTAAATGCGTTATTTTCTTGAAAAACCCTGTGCAAATGAAAATGGCAGACACTGAAGCATTCATCCAATTGTAAAAGCGGAGTTAGGTTCCAGCAGGAGACCAGCTTGGTGGGAGAACTACCATGAAGAGGCAGGGTTGGACAGACACACCGGCCGTCCACGGGAACGGTGTATACAAAGTGCAGGGACTTAATCAGTGCGAGTTTATGACCCGCTGGGAATTCTTCGTTCATGGGGAACACATGTTGTTCATATGCCTTAGTCCTCTCAGAATTTATTTTCTACTGTGCATGACCACAAATAGACACAAGTAATCCACAAGTGTTGCAAATCAGGTTACACTTTTACACAAGTTCTAGCAGCCCCTGCAACCCTGTTCAGTATTTAGCAGGTTAGAAAATGACTGACCAACAGAAAACATGATTCTGGCCCACAGCAGCCCAAAGGATTCTTACTTATTTTATTGCTAGCATGGTGGCAGTGTGGCTGTGATGGATTTGCCTTTTAAAAGGTTGCCCTACCTCTGGCGCTGAAGCTGTTCATTTCAATAACTATCCACCAGCTCATGCTGCTATCATTTAGACCTTGAAACTGCTGCTGTTCATATTCCTTGCCTGCCCCTGCTGCTGCTAGAGTCAGCACCATGGCAATACTTATATACTGTATAGATTTATGATCATTACTTGAAAAATACAGTATCAACATCTCAATCACTCTTTCACTCTTCATAATCTTGATTACTACATCACACTGGAAACCATGTTTAAATTTGTCTTGAGGTTAAGGCTAACTAAATAACTAGTGGTTAATCAATACACATATGTGTTTTTTTTATAACATAATCAAAAATTTGAAAGAGTATATTTATCTTGCATTAGAGTAGCAGGTTGTAGAGTGCAGAAGCTGGGCATTGATTTCCAATTCATTACAGTCCTCTTGTTCACACCTTATCCTGCATGTGCTGCTATTTTATCTTTCTTTAGTAATGGGGTCTCCTCCATGTGCAATATTAATGGCTTTGTACCTACTATATAATAAAACGCTAAGATCTGTCTGTGTGTCCAGTCCCTCAGAGGGGTCTGATTGGTCATTTTAGCTTTGGTGATGCGATAGAAAAAGGAGCTGAGTGTGAGACACACAAGAAGGAGTAAAGGCATAGGAGGCATGCTGAGAGTCGCTTTCAAAGAGGGGAAGCATAAAATGAGAAAAATGAGAAGCAGGCTTTATAGAAACACGCGTGAGAGAGGAAGCGCTGGTCAAGGGAGGTTATGTCACCAGAGGATGCTGAGGAAAGGTGTTGAAGGTACACGTAGGGAAAGAGATATTAAATATCTTTACATTTATTTTATTACCTGTCTTTAACAGATAACATTGGTGGTGTAACATAAGTTCTTACCTGTTGCTGATCAAGTTATCTGTTGGTTTCTATTAACACTAATTTCAGGGGGTCGACAACGTTCCTAATCAGTTATTCATTTATTGACCCCATAAAGGACAACCCTTAAAATTAAAATCAGGTTGCTTGTACAGTAGGCAGGGGACTCATTTACACTGCTTATTTACATAAGTTCATAAGTTACATCCACTTGTCTGTTTGTCTTTCTTGTGTCCATCCTGTTGGTATGTTTCTGCTATCCAACAGACGGCGCATCCCAAACAATAGCACTGCTTTTCTGAATCTTGCACTGAATGGTACGTAACAGAAACACACTGCACTGCAAACGTCAATGCTGAGGTCTACGACGATTATTTAGGTTTCAAAACATCATAGACGTGTAGTGCTGCCTCGCAGTTAGGAGACTCGGGTTCGCTTCCCGGGTCCTCTCTGCGTAGAGTTTGCATGTTCTCCCCATGTCTGTGTGGTGTGGTCCCCGGCCAGGGCTGGAGCCCGGCCGGGACGCCCAGGAGGACGTGAGGAGGGCTGGTGCCTCCTCCAGACCGCGAGGGGGCGTCCGTCCTGGTTCTGTTGGGAGCCACGGGTGGAGGGCTTGGAAGCCCAGCCCTGTAGGGGCCCGTGGCCACCGCCAGGCGGCGCCCTGATGCCGGTTTATCCAGTGTGGTCGCCGGCCGGGGCTGGAGCCCGGCCGGGACGCCTTGGAGGACCAGAGGAGGGCGTGTGCCTCCTCCAGACCGAGTGGGGGCGTCCGTCCTGGTTATGCAGGGGGCCTCAGGTACAGGGCTTGGAAGCCCAGCCCTGTAGGGACCCGTGGCCACCGCCAGGCGGCGCCCCAGGGCCTAATTTTCCCGGGAGCCCGGCACTTCCGCCACACCAGGAAGTGCCGGGGGGAAGACGACAGGGGACACCCGGACGGCTTCCGGGTGCGCAGCCGGCACTTCCGCCACACGGGGGTGTGTCCGCGGGAGATTGCCGGAAGCAGCTGGACCCCATCCGGGTTCCTATAAAAGGGGCCGCCTCCCTCCAGTCATTGACAAGAGTCGGGTGGAAGAGTGGCAACGTCTGGAGGAGGAAGGAGGCGGTGGGAAGAAAAGAGAAAGAGAAAGTGAGAGAAAAGAGAAGAAAAGAGAAGGCATTGGAGTGGCCTGGACTAAGGAGTATTGGGGTTGGTGAGCGGAATTGTAAAAGAATAATGGAAAATAAACCAGTGATTGTGGGTGAGATGAACGTGTCTGCCTGTCTGTGTCCGGGGCGAGGTTCACAGTGGGTTTCCTTTGGGTGCTCTGGTTTCCTCCCACAGCCCAAAGAAATGCAGATTTGGTGCATTGGCAATCCTAAATTGTCCCGTGTGCGTGTGTGTGTGTGTGTGTGTGCCCTGCAGTGGGCTGGCGCCCTGCCCAGGGTTTGTTTCCTGCCTTGCGCCCTGTGTTGGCTGGGATTGGCTCCAGCTAATGATGGATGGATGGATGGATAGACATGTAGCACAGCTACTAGTATAATAAATTCTTATTTTTCTCCTTAAACATAAATTCATAAATCCATTCATTAATTTTAAAAATTCATTCAAACCTGTGGAGAATGAGGATAAACATAAAAATACGGCATTTAATTTTAAGCCTTGTAGTTAGTTCAGTGTCTCAGTTATTTCTCGCTTTTTCTTAAAGGGCTAATTAATTAAACAATGGCTTCATATCATGTTTAGATGAAAGCACTGTTAATATTCTACCTGGAAATGCACGCTGTTTTGTGGTGAACTTTGGTCCCCTGCATGGGCCATCCAAATTAAGCATCAATTAATAATCAGCGCCAGTGTTTCCCCATCACATCTTCAAGTCTTTCACAAAGGGACACTATGCTTTCTACGCACAGCACTGTCATTTTGATTGAGTCTTAGTAAAGAGGCCCTAATTGTTGTCGATTTCAAGTCAGATAATCTCATTACGGCCCTCATGTGAAGTCAAGGCTTTCAGAAGCTCTTTTTTTTTTCCTGGCTTCATTTCCTTTCAAATGTACAGCCGCCAAGGCTTAGAATTTAGCTTTGTTTTAGTCACTGATGCATTAACAACGATTCACAACAATTTCCATCCCAAATAGTTGTCAAACCTGACATAGCATGTAAAGTACATTTCTGACAGACAAATGCAAGAGTGAATTATCACTGGCATCTGTCAGGATTTATTCTTTTCATGCTTTGTTGCCCCATAATTTGTGCATTTAGATTTATAAATGTGGTGTGATGTAAAATGCTAGATTTATGCTCCGCTATGCCATAGAACCGTATCATCAGCCGCTTTGTATTTATGGAGTGATTGATTTTTTTTTTCTCTTGACTGCCTACATCTTCCAGTGCAATTTTAGACATCTTTTTGGATTGGCTGGATATAGATCATGTGACGGTAGCATATGCAATTCCACACCTAAATGCTGTGAGGGCCGCAGAATAAGGAGACACATTTTGCTCTCTCGCATTTCGTTTTCATCGACTGCTGTGCTCCCTTTGCAGCCTTGTCAGAATTCTGAATATGATACAGCCTCAGATTAACATGTATAATTCACAAGTTGCCTTTCAAAATATCTTCTCTTCTAACAAATACTAAGCTACTGTCCTGGGTGTAATTCATTCATTTTTTGAACTAGAGATGATTAGTTACTTTGTTTCAGATGTTGTAAATCTGGCTTTGTTAAACAGGTAAAGAGTGAATGAATCACCCAGTTAATTCACCAATCAATGTTTATTCTGGTGGTGCCATAACAACACATTGGTTAGCACGGCTGCTTGACAGATCCAGCATTCGAGGTTTGAATATCACACCTGATTAGTGTCATTGTGCTGTTTGCATGTTTTCCCAGTTTCCCTCCATTTACTCTGATTTTTCTCCCACATCCCCAGACGCATGCAGGTTAATATAATTGGTGAATCCAAACACCCTAAGTCAGGGGTGTCCATACTACGGCCCGCAGGCCAACTGTGGCCCACAGCAAATTCTAAAAATATAATGAAAAATGGCCCACACACAAAACTTGTCCTTAACTGTATTGTACTTCTTAGGTTTAACACAAGACTTGATCAAGGCAGCATCTTCACAAACAAGCACAACCAAAGAACAAAAATGGCAGAACCAAAGAAACGCCCAATAGCAACTGAGTGCAGAAAATTTCAGACACGGTGGGAAAATGAATATTTCTTCCTAGAAGTCAAGGGCAAATGTGTCTCTTTCATTTGCAATGAAACTATTGCAGCGATGAAAGAATATAATGTGTGTCAACACTACGAAACCAAACATCCGACCTACGCGTCCTACACTGGTGCTGAGCGAGAACAGAAAGTTAAGCAAATGGCAGCTAGTCTGCTAGCTCAACATCAGGATTTTTTTCCGTGCTAACAAAACACAAGAAAATGCCACATTAGCCAGTTACGAGGTAGCGCAACTCACAGCACATCACGGGAAACCTTTCTCAGATGGTGACTTCATAAAACAGTGCCTCACTAAAGTCGCAGGAATAATTTGCCCAGAGAAACATTCGCTTGTCCAGAAATGCAGTTGTGTGGCGAATTGAAGATTTGTTAGCTAACCTAGAACATCAAGTGTCAGATAAAGCTTGTGCTTTTGATTTTTACTCAATTGCATGTGATGAGAGCACTTTGTAATACAATAAATGAAAACCCATTAATGGAGAGCTGTGATGCTGTTTTTTCTTTAAGCATATTCAATTATGAAGCATCATTTACCTATATTTGATTGATTTTGCTAGCATAATACACAGGAGGTGAGGTATATTGCCTCTAGTGGGTGGCCCAGCCTTCATTATATTTCTCTGCATGTGGCCCCCAGTGAAAAACGTTTGGGCATCCCTGCCCTAAGTGCTTCAGCATGTTCACGATGTTTCCTGCTCCTGGAAAAGGCTCAGCTCCACCAAGAACCTCAACTGGATTGAAATATTTGAGAATGTTAGGTTATGTATATTTTATATAAAAATATACATAAACACATTGAGCAAATTCTTATCAATACTTGCTTATCCATACAATTATCTATTCACTCAGTTTTGTGGAAGCAGCTCAATGCATAAAATTGTGCAGATACAGGTCAGGAGATTCAGTTCAGGTTCACATTAAACACCAGAATGGGGAGAAGATGTAACTGCAGTGATTATAACTGCAACAGATGGGTGGGTTTGAACATTTCTGCAACTACTGATTTACTGGGATTTTCACACACAACAGTCTCTAAAGATTACTAAGATGGGTGCAAAAACCAAAAAACATCCAGGTCTGCAGATGCGAGAGGTCACAGTAGAATGGCCAGACTGGGTCAAGCTCATAGAAAGTCTACAGTAACACAGATAACTACTCTGTACAACTGAGGTGAACAGAAAAGCTTCTCAGCATCCACAATGCATCAGACCTGGAGGAGGATGGGCTACAACAGCAGAAGACCACATCGGGTTCCAGTCTTGTCAGTGTGGCAAGTGGCTGGGGCTGCTACCCAGACGGGATGCCCAGGGGGACTGGAGGAGGGCTTGCGCCTCCTCCAGACCATGAGGGGGCGACCGCCATGGCAGCTTTGGGGACCACTTTGAAGTTTTCTCGTGTTAATGTAATAAAACATTGAATCACAGTGTGCTTTTTTGACGCTAATCAACAGAACAATACTCTTTGATGTCAAAAGTGAAAACATCTCTTTAAAACATTCTAAATAAATTACAAATATAAAGCACAAACATGAAAAATGAACAGTAGGCATACTGTTTTGATTTTACTCAGACAAAGCTGCACTCTCTGTTAGTGGCTCTGATAGTACCTGCTACTGCCATCTCACTGGGCTTAAGCACACACAGCATCACCACCTTAAACTGACCATTTAAAATGTTAAAGTTATACACAAACAATTGCATTTTATTACGTGTCTTTCATTAAACAAGTTCATATATATGAAACCTGCATCTGTTAAACATCCATCCAAGGCAACCTACAATGTTTGAGGTACAATCGTTACATCTCTTTTGGTTTTCCAATTGAAGCACAGGCAGGTGAAGTGACTTGCTCAGGGTAACACAGTGACAGTGGTAGGATATGAACCTGCAGCCTCCATGTCTGAAGTCCAAAGCCTTAACCACTACATTATACTGCCTGGACATTTACAAATTGTGTGTAAAGTTCAGTTTGTATGTCTTTGTCCCACTCATCAAGTTTTAAAACTTCACAGGCTGACCTTCAAATAATCTGAAGTCAGCAAACAAACATTTAATTTGCTTCAAGAAGAAGAAACAAAATGCATTTGGTGCTCAGCTGAGTCAGGCTGTTTCATCACACCGACATTAACAATGACTTTTTGATTAATTGTACAATCATCATAGGTACAGAAACTTGCACTGTCATGGAAAAAGAATACATATTTTGTCCTTTTATAGGTGCATTTGTATGGAATAAGAGAAGCACATACTGCACACGACACTCCTGTCTGTCTGCCTAAAACAACTCCACTCCCAGAGGACAGATTTCGTTGAAATTTGGCACATTCAGTTTTCAAGGAAGTTGGCCATGAAAGTTCAGTTTTCCTTGAGATATCACAAATATGTAGTGTTGTATGATTTTATAAAATGTTAAAATCTGTTCATTGGCGAAATTTGCAAACTTGTATGTCTTAAAACAGGAAAACATTCTGTGTTTTTCCACTGTTGCTAAACAAAAATAAGCCCATGAGCAACTCTGCAGGGGGTGTGGGGTTTGAGGAGTGTGGCGAGTGGGAGTTTGAGGATGGGTGTGTGTGCTTGTAGACAACAAGATTTGTCTATGCAAGAGTCAGAGTCACAATGTAGACTATTATAGCTTAGAAATATCTTATATCTTATTAAATGATCTTGTACTTTACTGTGTGGTAAATATGTGCCATCTCAGCTGCTGTCACCTATAACAATGATGGTCATTAGAAGTAGGTACTTTTATACTATTGTAAATTAAATTGATATTTCACTTATTAGATATGATATTCACATGGTTCCTATGCCAACCATGATTTTGGATATATGCAGTTCTGTCTGAACTACTATTCTATATATTGTAATGGCATTGAGAAGTTACATCAGCCATGGATGAGTCACCCAAATATGAGCTGGCATTACATCACCAGTCGCAGGGACGCTTATATAAATGGCAAGCCTGCAAAGTCGCACACTATTTCGAACTACAGTACTCCCTCGCTATATCGAGCTTCGACTTTCGCGGCTTCACTCTATCGCGGATTTTATATGTAAGCATAACTAAATATATAACGCAGATTTTTCGCTGCTTCGCGGGTTCTGCAGACAATGTGTCTTTTTACTTCCTGTACATGCTTCCTCAGTTGGTTTGCCCAGTTGATTTCATACAAGGGATGCTATTGGCAGATGACTGAGAAGCTAACCAATCAGAGCACGCAGTTAAGTTCCTGTGTGCTGAATGCAGTATTAACCATGAAGTCTCGTCTCGCTCATTCATCATCAACGTGTTTCGTTGTGTAAAGAGTTAACTTTTGTACTCTTTTATGTTTATCTTTGTGCATAGTCAAGCCCTTCATTATGGCTCCAAAACGATCTGCTCTGCTACTGCTTCAGGGGCCGTGCCCAAGCGCCAACGGAAGATGTTAACGATTGCCGAAAAGGTAAACGTTTTGCATTTGTTGAAGGAAGGGAAAAGCTACACTGCTACCATTATGGCATCAATGAGGCTACGATTCTTTTTATTTAAAAAGTAGGAAAGGAATATAAGATCTATGGCCGCAGTGTCCTTTTAACCAGGGTGCAAAATAAGTTGTAAGTGAATGTAATAAGGCAGTAGTCTGGATGGAATCTGCTTTAGGGATTTGGATTGAAGACTGGCAGAAGAAGAACAACGGCAGTGCTACACAATCGCCTGAAGTGGCTCCTTTGGAAGAACTGTAACTGTTGTGCAGTAAAATTAAACTCATTGTTATCAGACAAGTCATTGTGTCATTGTTGTGAGTAACCATAATTAATTTTCTACTTACAGTACTTAGTACATGTACATACGTTTAGAGTCACTGTACACACATTTACTGTATACTACAGTATTTTTCTTGCATTGTACGTATTTATTGCTGATGGCCAGTCTATCGTAATGGCTGTAACATATGTGATATCGGAGAAACTCGATATCTTTAAAATAATATTTAGGTTTTACTGTATATAAACAGTGTGTTTATATACATAATTTCAATGAATCTTACCTAATATCTAAGAGAATACAAATGGATTATGCTGTATAACTCTGCGGGGAATATTTATAAACAGTGTGGGAGAGTTTATAAGGGCTTAAAATATATAAAAATAACCATACAAACATATGGTTTCTACTTTGCGGATTTTCACCTATCGCGGGGGGGTCTGGAACGCAACCCCGCTGATCGAGGAGGATTACTGTAATACAGCAAAAAGCAAGCAGTCCTTTTAAGAGAGTCTTGAGTCTCAAATCCGTAATCTGGAGTGCTGATTGCTGCAGCAGTACAGGGTGAAGACAGCTGAGAGACCGACACCTCTACAGTACAGCTCCACCACCACTTCTCCATCTGCTAAGGTTCATTAGCCTGGGTGTGTGGACGCCAGCAGAGCTTCAGGCTATGGAGGTGGGGAAAGGTGTGGCAGATTGAGTTGCCATTGACCCCAAGTGAGCTGTGAGAAGCAGGACCAGTGAGTGTTTAACATTCGTGATCGGGTCCATAACACTGCCCAAACTGCCATCCTCAAACTAAAATGAAAATAAACCTGTAAGAATCATTATTATTTCTTTAAAAACTCTTGCGGTGGGTTCTGGTTGGGATGATGCTACAGAAGTTTCTGTTTTCCATAGCGGTTTTTCGAGAGGATGAGATCATGAAAATATGATCTCCAGAACTCTTGCACAGAAAAATATGCAGTAGTGCAGAGGAGTGAAACCAAGAAAAGTATATGTAAGGCCGCACTATGCTTAGTGCAGTTAAACAGCTGTGGTGGCTGAGTGCTGTGCTTAGTGTTTCTGAGCAGCTACCACCGTCGGAGCCCGATAATGTAAAAATAATCATTAAATAAATTAATTTTTTTTGTACAATATGCTTGGTGTCAGTGCATGTCAACATTCAATAAAATGTGACTTGTATTTTCCGTAGGCAGGTGAATTGAGACTGCCCTTTAATTGGTTGCTTTCAGATTTTTTCGGGAATGGAGCTAGGATATAGCAGGTTGGATAATGGATGGATGGGGCTCTCTTTGCCCTGGACATCCACCCATTTATTAGCAGCAAATAAGTGTGGCTTGACAATCAGCAATGCACAATATAACATTCACATCAATGGTTCACAGTTCTGACCCACCATTAACGTAACTACAGATGAGCAAGCGCAAGTTTAGGGAGGTGGCGACTTCAAGTGGAACTTCAGAAATCAAAGAAAATTCTTTAATGAAACACCCCTTTATAAATCATTCACTTGAAAAATAAGTAGATGAACTTACACAAGGATTGTTTCTCGCTCTTGCAACAACAAACAGAGTTGGCTAACTGGATGTGGTGTAAGTAAAGCCTTTTTTTGCTTTCCCTGTTTGCTGTTTCAAAATGTTGAAGCATTGTGGACAACGACAGGGTACAAGACCTAAAACATCTTTCTGAAAAATGCAAGCAACATGAAGGTAGCTGCATTCATCTACAGCAGTGTTTTTCAGCCTGTGTGCCACGGCACAGCTTTGCACCATGAGAGCTACCCAGGTGTGACGTGGAAATAATAGTATAGCACATTTGTGTCTGAACCTGTCTAAGTAAGATAGGACTACCTGGAGAAGCTGGCATAAAGCAGCTGTGTGATTGCCATGTTAGAGTGCCATGGATGTGTCTCCTGGCTGCTAGAGTCCATCTGACCTGGATGTGTAGTTGAGGCTGGTGCATAGTGGGCACACAATTTGCTTCTGAGGCAGATAGTGGTGGGCAAAGGGACGAAGCAGCTTGGAGATGACACTGAAGTGCTCACTAATTGCCATATCTGCAAACTCTCTGAGGTACTTTTGTTGCAGCTTCTCCAGTAATCCCACCTCTTCTGCCAGTCGAGCACATTTATGAGATATAATGTGTTTGTGGTTGGTAAGATAGTGGTGTGCCTTGGGATGTTTTTGGATACAAAAAGTGTGCCACTACTAAACAAAAGGTTGGGAAACACTGATATAGACAATAGTATAAAGCTACATTTTTGTCAGGCTTAGTGAAATGATACATTTTTAAGTTTGAAGGAAAGGAGGGCAAAATTATGTTTGAGGAACTCTAGGTATCCTGATCATAAAGGCAGAATCAGATTTAAGTTGGACTTCTCCTGTGGGCGTAGTATAAGACATGTTTGGGGGTGAGTTCTGTTTTAAGACGTGGGGGTCTGTGGAGCTTACCAGGTGAATTTGTGCCCAGGTGAGGTAAGCCTGGCAAACTTGCATTGGACTGGGAAGGCTGGCAGTATGTTTAGGATAAAAGTGGGAGTAGAGTGGGAATAACTCTGTGGATGTGATAAATGGTAAACTGGGATGCAAGACATGAGAAAAATCAGAGGACTAGTGACTGTATAATGGGGATTTATGTATCATAGTGGAAATGGCCAAGGACTGAGCACTCCGTTAGCAGAGGCAGAATGAGATTTGGATTGGATTTATGCTATGGATGTGTTATAGGACAGATGGACATTCACATTATTGAAAGATTACAGAGGTGGGGATGAGGAAATTATGATGTGGGTTTTGGCAAAATAGGGAATTGGGCAATATAGAGATGGATGTGGTATAGAATTTGGGTGGCTGGTCCACCTCTTCTTTCCCACATCAATAGGGCAAGTTATTGGAAGAATAAGGTGACTGTGGATGTCACGGACTGAAGTTTTGGAGCACAGTAGAAATGGGGTAACTGGTATCAGATTGGGCAGCATGGTATGTTTGAGGTACAATCGTTACATCTCTTTTGGTTTTCCAATTGAAGCACAGGCAGGTGAAGTGACTTGCTCAGGGTAACACAGTGACAGTGGTAGGATATGAACCTGCAGCCTCCATGTCTGAAGTCCAAAGCCTTAACCACTACATTATACTGCCTGGACATTTACAAATTGTGTGTAAAGTTCAGTTTGTATGTCTTTGTCCCACTCATCAAGTTTTAAAACTTCACAGGCTGACCTTCAAATAATCTGAAGTCAGCAAACAAACATTTAATTTGCTTCAAGAAGAAGAAACAAAATGCATTTGGTGCTCAGCTGAGTCAGGCTGTTTCATCACACCGACATTAACAATGACTTTTTGATTAATTGTACAATCATCATAGGTACAGAAACTTGCACTGTCATGGAAAAAGAATACATATTTTGTCCTTTTATAGGTGCATTTGTATGGAATAAGAGAAGCACATACTGCACACGACACTCCTGTCTGTCTGCCTAAAACAACTCCACTCCCAGAGGACAGATTTCGTTGAAATTTGGCACATTCAGTTTTCAAGGAAGTTGGCCATGAAAGTTCAGTTTTCCTTGAGATATCACAAATATGTAGTGTTGTATGATTTTATAAAATGTTAAAATCTGTTCATTGGCGAAATTTGCAAACTTGTATGTCTTAAAACAGGAAAACATTCTGTGTTTTTCCACTGTTGCTAAACAAAAATAAGCCCATGAGCAACTCTGCAGGGGGTGTGGGGTTTGAGGAGTGTGGCGAGTGGGAGTTTGAGGATGGGTGTGTGTGCTTGTAGACAACAAGATTTGTCTATGCAAGAGTCAGAGTCACAATGTAGACTATTATAGCTTAGAAATATCTTATATCTTATTAAATGATCTTGTACTTTACTGTGTGGTAAATATGTGCCATCTCAGCTGCTGTCACCTATAACAATGATGGTCATTAGAAGTAGGTACTTTTATACTATTGTAAATTAAATTGATATTTCACTTATTAGATATGATATTCACATGGTTCCTATGCCAACCATGATTTTGGATATATGCAGTTCTGTCTGAACTACTATTCTATATATTGTAATGGCATTGAGAAGTTACATCAGCCATGGATGAGTCACCCAAATATGAGCTGGCATTACATCACCAGTCGCAGGGACGCTTATATAAATGGCAAGCCTGCAAAGTTGCACACTATTTCGAACTACAGTACTCCCTCGCTATATCGAGCTTCGACTTTCGTGGCTTCACTCTATCGCGGATTTTATATGTAAGCATAACTAAATATATAACGCAGATTTTTCGCTGCTTCGCGGGTTCTGCAGACAATGTGTCTTTTTACTTCCTGTACATGCTTCCTCAGTTGGTTTGCCCAGTTGATTTCATACAAGGGATGCTATTGGCAGATGACTGAGAAGCTAACCAATCAGAGCACGCAGTTAAGTTCCTGTGTGCTGAATGCAGTATTAACCATGAAGTCTCGTCTCGCTCATTCATCATCAACGTGTTTCGTTGTGTAAAGAGTTAACTTTTGTACTCTTTTATGTTTATCTTTGTGCATAGTCAAGCCCTTCATTATGGCTCCAAAACGATCTGCTCCTGCTACTGCTTCAGGGGCCGTGCCCAAGCGCCAACGGAAGATGTTAACGATTGCGAAAAGGTAAAGCGTTTTGCATTTGTTGAAGGAAGGGAAAAGCTACACTGCTACCATTATGGCATCAATGAGGCTACGATTCTTTTTATTTAAAAAGTAGGAAAGGAATATAAGATCTATGGCCGCAGTGTCCTTTTAACCAGGGTGCAAAATAAGTTGTAAGTGAATGTAATAAGGCAGTAGTCTGGATGGAATCTGCTTTAGGGATTTGGATTGAAGACTGGCAGAAGAAGAACAACGGCAGTGCTACACAATCGCCTGAAGTGGCTCCTTTGGAAGAACTGTAACTGTTGTGCAGTAAAATTAAACTCATTGTTATCAGACAAGTCATTGTGTCATTGTTGTGAGTAACCATAATTAATTTTCTACTTACAGTACTTAGTACATGTACATACGTTTAGAGTCACTGTACACACATTTACTGTATACTACAGTATTTTTCTTGCATTGTACGTATTTATTGCTGATGGCCAGTCTATCGTAATGGCTGTAACATATGTGATATCGGAGAAACTCGATATCTTTAAAATAATATTTAGGTTTTACTGTATATAAACAGTGTGTTTATATACATAATTTCAATGAATCTTACCTAATATCTAAGAGAATACAAATGGATTATGCTGTATAACTCTGCGGGAATATTTATAAACAGTGTGGGAGAGTTTATAAGGGCTTAAAATATATAAAAATAACCATACAAACATATGGTTTCTACTTTGCGGATTTTCACCTATCGCGGGGGGGTCTGGAACGCAACCCCCGCGATCGAGGAGGGATTACTGTAATACAGCAAAAAGCAAGCAGTCCTTTTAAGAGAGTCTTGAGTCTCAAATCCGTAATCTGGAGTGCTGATTGCTGCAGCAGTACAGGGTGAAGACAGCTGAGAGACCGACACCTCTACAGTACAGCTCCACCACCACTTCTCCATCTGCTAAGGTTCATTAGCCTGGGTGTGTGGACGCCAGCAGAGCTTCAGGCTATGGAGGTGGGGAAAGGTGTGGCAGATTGAGTTGCCATTGACCCCAAGTGAGCTGTGAGAAGCAGGACCAGTGAGTGTTTAACATTCGTGATCGGGTCCATAACACTGCCCAAACTGCCATCCTCAAACTAAAATGAAAATAAACCTGTAAGAATCATTATTATTTCTTTAAAAACTCTTGCGGTGGGTTCTGGTTGGGATGATGCTACAGAAGTTTCTGTTTTCCATAGCGGTTTTCGAGAGGATGAGATCATGAAAATATGATCTCCAGAACTCTTGCACAGAAAAATATGCAGTAGTGCAGAGGAGTGAAACCAAGAAAAGTATATGTAAGGCCGCACTATGCTTAGTGCAGTTAAACAGCTGTGGTGGCTGAGTGCTGTGCTTAGTGTTTCTGAGCAGCTACCACCGTCGGAGCCCGATAATGTAAAAATAATCATTAAATAAATTAATTTTTTTTGTACAATATGCTTGGTGTCAGTGCATGTCAACATTCAATAAAATGTGACTTGTATTTTCCGTAGGCAGGTGAATTGAGACTGCCCTTTAATTGGTTGCTTTCAGATTTTTTCGGGAATGGAGCTAGGATATAGCAGGTTGGATAATGGATGGATGGGGCTCTCTTTGCCCTGGACATCCACCCATTTATTAGCAGCAAATAAGTGTGGCTTGACAATCAGCAATGCACAATATAACATTCACATCAATGGTTCACAGTTCTGACCCACCATTAACGTAACTACAGATGAGCAAGCGCAAGTTTAGGGAGGTGGCGACTTCAAGTGGAACTTCAGAAATCAAAGAAAATTCTTTAATGAAACACCCCTTTATAAATCATTCACTTGAAAAATAAGTAGATGAACTTACACAAGGATTGTTTCTCGCTCTTGCAACAACAAACAGAGTTGGCTAACTGGATGTGGTGTAAGTAAAGCCTTTTTTTGCTTTCCCTGTTTGCTGTTTCAAAATGTTGAAGCATTGTGGACAACGACAGGGGTACAAGACCTAAAACATCTTTCTGAAAAATGCAAGCAACATGAAGGTAGCTGCATTCATCTACAGCAGTGTTTTTCAGCCTGTGTGCCACGGCACAGCTTTGCACCATGAGAGCTACCCAGGTGTGACGTGGAAATAATAGTATAGCACATTTGTGTCTGAACCTGTCTAAGTAAGATAGGACTACCTGGAGAAGCTGGCATAAAGCAGCTGTGTGATTGCCATGTTAGAGTGCCATGGATGTGTCTCCTGGCTGCTAGAGTCCATCTGACCTGGATGTGTAGTTGAGGCTGGTGCATAGTGGGCACACAATTTGCTTCTGAGGCAGATAGTGGTGGGCAAAGGGACGAAGCAGCTTGGAGATGACACTGAAGTGCTCACTAATTGCCATATCTGCAAACTCTCTGAGGTACTTTTGTTGCAGCTTCTCCAGTAATCCCACCTCTTCTGCCAGTCGAGCACATTTATGAGATATAATGTGTTTGTGGTTGGTAAGATAGTGGTGTGCCTTGGGATGTTTTTGGATACAAAAGTGTGCCACTACTAAACAAAAGGTTGGGAAACACTGATATAGACAATAGTATAAAGCTACATTTTGTCAGGCTTAGTGAAATGATACATTTTTAAGTTTGAAGGAAAGGAGGGCAAAATTATGTTTGAGGAACTCTAGGTATCCTGATCATAAAGGCAGAATCAGATTTAAGTTGGACTTCTCCTGTGGGCGTAGTATAAGACATGTTTGGGGGTGAGTTCTGTTTTAAGACGTGGGGGTCTGTGGAGCTTACCAGGTGAATTTGTGCCCAGGTGAGGTAAGCCTGGCAAACTTGCATTGGACTGGGAAGGCTGGCAGTATGTTTAGGATAAAAGTGGGAGTAGAGTGGGAATAACTCTGTGGATGTGATAAATGGTAAACTGGGATGCAAGACATGAGAAAAATCAGAGGACTAGTGACTGTATAATGGGGATTTATGTATCATAGTGGAAATGGCCAAGGACTGAGCACTCCGTTAGCAGAGGCAGAATGAGATTTGGATTGGATTTATGCTATGGATGTGTTATAGGACAGATGGACATTCACATTATTGAAAGATTACAGAGGTGGGGATGAGGAAATTATGATGTGGGTTTTGGCAAAATAGGGAATTGGGCAATATAGAGATGGATGTGGTATAGAATTTGGGTGGCTGGTCCACCTCTTCTTTCCCACATCAATAGGGCAAGTTATTGGAAGAATAAGGTGACTGTGGATGTCACGGACTGAAGTTTTGGAGCACAGTAGAAATGGGGTAACTGGTATCAGATTGGGCAGCATGGTGGAGAGGGTATAATACATTTTAGCCTTGATTTAACCTATGGGTCTGGTACTGGACAGGACAAGATATGCATCGACAATATGATGAGGACCACAAGAGCATGTAGAATGACCAGATAGATAGATAGATATGAAAGGCACTATATAATAGACAGATAGATGTGAAAGGCACTATATAATAGATAATTGCTGCTTCAGTTTGCTCCCCCAAAAGCTAAGCCCCCTTCCAAATTTTTTTCACCAACCACCACTGAGTCCAAGAGAGGTACCATCACGTTGAACTCGGTCTGTGCTTTTATTGAGATGTAGCAGGCATGTTGTTGCTGACTGTCATAAAGTTACGGAGGTCTAACTTGTCAATAAATCAAATGGGTACTATGGATTTTGTAGATTCTAAGAGCTGCTGAAAAATGTATTAGTCTAACTTTTGCTAAGATATGTGGTTTGGGATCAAGTGATTTAAAGAGCCCCCTTCCAATTTCATGTGTGGATGACAAAACCCATTGGGGAGGGTTTCATTATTCAAATATCTTCTCCAGCCACCATGCAAGTGGTGTACATGCATTTTGAAAAACAAAAGTTTCTTCATTTTGCCTTTCTCTAAGACTTCTGTTATCTTCCGCTTCTTTCCCTGGCTCTCCAAGCACTCTCCCGTTATTAACTTAAACTAAAGAGCTAGTGTCATTGGGGGCTGAAATGTTTTTCTACATGCATTTCTCCACCTGTTCATGCTTCTACTATGTTAAATCAAACCGACATTCCTTCTCAAGTATACAGTGATTTTCAGGATGTTTTTTCTAAACAGAAGTCTTTAATATTGCCCCCCATAAACCATATGACTGTACTGTTGATTGATTATCTGATGCTGCTTTGCCTAAGGGTCTTATTTACCTGCTCTCCTGTGCTGCAGCATGGACAATGGACAAGTACATATGGGAAAATTTGGCAAACAGTTATATCACACCACCAATAGTCCATCAGGAGCTGTTTTTTTTTTCATCTCAAAGAAAGATGGTTCTTTACGTCCATGCATAGTTTACTTTGAGTTGAATAAGATCACAGTCAAGTATAATTACTGCCTCCATTTGATCTTTTCATTAATTGACAAAATGTTATTTAATTAATGCTTACGATCTGAAACCACAGTGGAGAAGGTGACGAGTGGAAAACAACTCTAATATTTCTTCTGGGAATTTTGGATATTTGGTCATGCCGTATGGATCAGCCAACACTTCAAGTTTTTCATTTATTTGTTAACGATATTTTTGGTGACCTTTTGGGACATTCTCATATTCTGTAACGATTTAGATTCTCATGTTCTTAAAGTTAGGGAAGTGTTATCCTGTTTCAGAGTTAACAATTTTTTCATCTTGGTGTTTCAAAGTGAAGGAAGGGGTTCTCCAATGCAATTTATAACTAGCCCAAAAAAATCAATAACGCTTTTAAAAATAGTCTAGTTAGCTGGAAAAACCACACATCTGGCAACCCCATGTGTACACTTAAAATTCATCGGCTGCAACTCTCACGTAGGTAGATGTTACGGGTGTTGGGCGTAACAGGATGGGATTGCTGGCATCAGTCATGACCTACAGGAGGTCGTCATTTAAAAATGGAGAGTTTGTCTGGCAGTTTCTTAACTGTTGAAATATTAGCCATTTACAGTAAGGGATTGTGCTTTTTGTGTTCTAAACACCGCAGAATTTCTTAAAGTGGAGGTGATTTATCAAATATTGATAAATATTTGTATTGTGCTTTCATTCTTTGCTATTTTTATTTGAGGAATTTCACTTTTCATTTCATTTGCTGAATTTTTTTAATGTGTAAATAGATCCTACCTGGACATTGCTTTATTTTGGAGGAGGATCTTTTCCATTATTGATTTATTAATTTTGTAATTAATGTTAAATACTGCAACTATTCCATTTTTTTTGTTTTATTGTGTCAGCAAAGAGGAACTTAATTTTGATTATTGTTTGACACAATATTATTTTGTTCATTGTTAATTTTTTTGTATAACAAAACAGAATTTGTTTTTTTGCCACATACTTTTTGTCTGTGTCTCTCTTTTTGTTTTGTCATTTAGGGTTCTATGTGACCGTATTTTCCCCTTTACTCCTCTGTATTATGTAGATTTGAACAAAATTTCTTAAATCCCATACTTTTAGTCCTCATATGTTACACCATGTGGGACGCCTCTACACTGGAGGAGCTGAGGAGGGAGCGTATCCAGAGCATTACCTCCCCCAGAGCACTAGGTGGCAGACCCCCAGGGTTGGGCTCCATGGGAGCTGGAGTTTGGTGCAGTCCACCAGGGGGTGCTGCAGCTGCAGCTGAGCCTTTACTTTCAGTTCTTCCACCACACCCAGAATTGCTGCCAGAGTTAAGTCAACAAGCACCTGGAGCACTTCCGGGTGCCTTATAAAAGGAGCCAGCAGCCACCACTCGGAGAGCCAGTTTCGGGTGGGAGAAGACGAAGCATGCCAGGAGGTGTGGAGGTGACAAAAGAAGGGAAGAGGGTTTGGAACTGATCGGGTTTGGGCAGTGGTGCACACCCTGGTGGTCTACAGCCACCTTTTGAACATATGTCCTTACACAACAAGTTAAAGCAATAGAACAAACAAGAAAGAGAGTTACACTTTTAATCAGTTACTTATAAAAGATGACTTGTCCAGATTATATGCAAAATAAAATGAATGTGACAAAAAAAACTATTACAGTCTAAATAGAAGAGCATCCTCGTTCAAAGGTGGCTCTTGGCTTATCTTCAGTCTAGCTTGGTCTTTGCTACCACATGGCCTTTGAGTGGGGAATTGAAAGCGCCTGTATGGCTGTTTGTTGTGATCCTTGTGTTTTCTGTATTGAGCCTCAGAAGGCGGGCCCCCCTGTTGTTGTAACTGAGGTTCAGCCTTCATATTGGGCTGAGGAGAGAGTGACCTTCTCTTTTGCATTGTGGTTAAAATTTTTCTTGTTTGACTCTGTTTAGGATTTTGAATTACAATTCAGTACAGTCTTTTTCTTAATGATTTTTGTTTATGAATTTTCACTTGTTTAAAGATTAAGATTTTTGGTTTATGGACTGGCTTTGTTTGAATTAGGATTATTTTGTAAGCATTCCATTTCTGATTCCTTTATTTGTATTAGATTTTTAGTTATTGTTTTGAATTTTTTGTAAATAAAACTTTTAAATACAAAGTAACTTTGGTTTTATTATTTCGACAAGGGTTGCTACAGTTCCCCTTACTTTTTGATTTTAGAAAGCTTCCCCATTTTTTTTATAAAGATCGAAAGCCCACTTCTACAGTTTGGGGTAGGGGTCAGTGCATGTAGATGTCAGGACTGGGTTAAATAGTAGTCCACTTATAGTGGTCTGCAGTAACCAGACTGTTTATTATACTCCGGGAACTGATTCCAGAACTTAATAGGACAGAAACAGAAATAAGACTAATGAGAAGGGATGAGCCCTATAGTAGAAATGCAACTAGAAGACATTGTTATGTGATTTCGGCTCAATGATTAGAAAATAAACAAAAAAATATATTGAAATAAATATCTAATGAGACATTGTAGACACAAAACAAAATATACATAATCAGCTTCATTAATAATAAACTAACTATCTATATTAACATTTCAAATCATAGAGGAAATGCAGTATAATGACTACAAAAACACTTTTTAAAGTAAAAAGAAAAATACACAACATAAAATTGATAAAAGCCATTAAAAGATAATTTTTAAACTGATTGAGAGTCAGAAAAAAATATTTTAAGGAGGGTGTAAATGAAAACTGAAACCTTTCATAGTACTATTCCACATTAGCTAAAACTACAGCAGGAAACATAAAATGCCATAAGCAACAGTCAGTCAGTCGGTCCGTCAGTCATTATCCAACCCGCTATATCCTAACACAGGGTCACGGGGGTCTGCTGGAGCCAATCCCAGCCAGCACAGGGTGCAAGGCAGGAAACAAATCCCGGGCAGGGCGCCAGCCCACCGCAGGCCATAAGCAACATGAAAATTAAAAATATAGTTCATAACCAAGTAGCACAACGGTTAGCACTGCTGCCTCTCCGCAGACTGGATTCAGGTCCCTGCTTGTTCACTGTCAGTCTCGATTTTGTGCGTTCTCTCCCATCGTTTTGAGTTTCCCTCCGGTAATCTGGTTTCCTCTCATGTACCAAACAGGTGCCAGTTACATTGCTTAGTACCACTTTGGTTTGGAGTGACTGAGTTTACCCCGTAGTCTTATTCAGGGTTACCTCCTGCCTTGCACCCAATGTTGCCAGCATTTTACTCAGGCTTCCTATGTCCCTAAAATTCATTTATACAGGCTCAGTAAAAATAAATTGAAATGAACTTAAAGTTGCTCCTACATAATGATTAAAAAGCAGATAAGAAATACACCAGGTATGTTGATTTGTGTTTTCTAGTCAATGCAATGAATGTGTGCATTTTAAAACATTCTTGTTCATCAAATGAATACGGTCCTGAAAATGGATGCTCAAGTCAACAGCACAGTAAAATCCTGCTTTTTCCATCTCAGGCGACTCGCCAAACTCAAGCCTATTCTGTCTAACCACCTCCTGGAAGCAGTAATCCATGCATTCATTACGTCCCAGCTCGACTACTCTAATTCCGGCCTTTTTGGTATCAGTAAAGCCACTCTTTCCAGACTCCAACTGGCTCAGAATGCGGCTGCAAGGCTTCTAACTGGAAGTAGCAGAAGCCAACACATTTCACCGATTTTAAAAACCCTACACTGGCTGCCGGTTAGATTCAGAATCGATTTTAAGATACTCCTCTTAACCTATAAGGCACTAAATGGTCTAGCCCCCGACTATTTGAGTGTCTTGCTCCATTGTCACAATCCTCTTCGTGTTCTTAGATCCGCAGATCAGCTGCTCCTAACTGTTCCCAAGGCACGTTTTAAAGCTTGTGGTGAAAGCGCTTTCTCCGTCTGTGCACCCAGGCTCTGGAACCCCCTGCCCTTAGTGGTTAGGCAAGCCGCTTCAGTCGCCACATTCAAATCTCGCCTAAAAACGCACTTCTTCACATTGGCTTTTAATTCTTAACCTGTTTCATTTCCACTTGCTTCTTCCTATTTCTCAATTTTATTGGGTCCTCTGACCTGTTTTTAGTATCTCTGTTTTAATTCTCTCTTAATGTTTGTTTTTAATATTTTCTTTTTAGTGCTGCTTCTTTTTTTTTTTTAACTGTACAGCGCTTCGGTCAGTTGTAATGCTGTGCTTTTAAGCGCTCAACAAATAAAATGGTATGGTATGGTATGGTATCATGGCACTAGAGAGTGGCATTATATCACATTGGTCGGACACACAATTAAGAATTTCACTGAACTCTGCACATGTGACAACATTACTACTGCTGCTGCTACTACTATATTGAAACAAATGAAATATATTTAAATACCAACAGTGGTGTCACTAAGGCTGGTGTCACCCAGTGCAGTAACCAAGGCCAGATTAAGACCCCCATAGTCCCCTGGGTGACTTAACAGAGAGTTGCTCATGCTGTATTAAACAATGCAGTGTGCAGACACCCATCCATTTAATGCAGTGCAGTAATTGCTATTATTGACGGTGCACATAAACTCAGCTGCTGAATCAAGCTGGTGTTTACTCCTTGGTGAAGGTGAACTCAGCAATACAGAAGACAGTTTGTCGCATATCCTGCGAACAGCGGTGGACAGGAGACATTTGTCCTGGTGCTGTGGATGTGCTGCCTTTCTGTGTCTTAATGGGTCTTGGTGTCAATTAAAATAAAGCCACATAAAAGTCAAGCTAAGTTCTTTCATTCTCAAATATTTATATCGTTTTTCACATTATTTTTCCTATGTTGAGGTCAGTTGGTTTGTTTAAAAGGAGCAGATTGTTATCTGAGAATTTGAAAAATAGAAAAAGTTATTTTTGCACGATATAGCCATTCATCTTACTTACAGTACATATTATACCTTTCATGACAGACGATGTCTTGAATTTCTTTACAAAGTAAAGAAGTATTGCAACACATAAAAAGTATTGTTTGATTCTTTGTGGAAGCAAACCTTCCTTTGACTGATTTGTTATTATTTTTTTAATATAAATAACTTACCTTTAATTTTGGCCCTGCTTTTGGAGAGTGAGCATTTCTCTAAAACTTAATTTTGCTGTTGTTTGTTTCATGCAAGGTAACAACACTCCATGCCGCTTTGCAGTGGGATAGAAAAATAGCAAATCAAGCTGAGACTCTGCAGTTCAATGCAGAGACAAAATTAAAAAGAACCATTCCCCATTCCCCAAGAACAGACCCAATTGCTTTTGACTGTGTCTCGATATTTTCCATCATTAGAAAATCTCATTGTGGTAATGTCTGCCAAACTGCCTAGCAGCAGGTGTACTAGGACTATTTTCATGCTTGACTGCAGAATATACGTGTCGAACATTTCTACTTTATATTGTCCCTGTCAAAGTGATCTGCTATCATTTACTAACAGATTTATTTTTTCCCCCACTGCATCTGGCTACTGCATGTGGAATAATGAAATAGTAATAAAGAAAGAATATTTATTTAAAAAAAACTTCAATATGTCAGACAATTACCCCCACATTCTGATAGCAAACAGGCCAATTAAAGGACTGAGGGCTCTGTAGCCAGTAGAGTCCATGGTTATGGCCGTTTCTGTTCATCAGGAGAGACATGATGTTTTACAGCTCTTAACAGCACTGCTGGTCATTGTGGTGTTTATCACGATGATGTTTGCTGGTGCTGCCACAATGGATCTTCAGTTGGAGCCTTAGACCTTTTGTGTAGGGTTTTCATCACTAACACAGAATTAGACGTACACATATGAACATATTTTACTCTCATCTTAGAACAAGTTGACTCACAAGATCAGCGTTCATTAAAATTGTAACTTATCTATTGTAATTGCAGCACAGGCAGGTTAAGTGACTTGCACTTGGTGAGCCCAAGATGGGACTTGAACCAGCATCTTTGTGTTTTGAAGTCCAGGACCTCAGCCACTGGCCACAGATACTTGCAGTGGAAGTCAGAGTGGATTCAGCATCACCAGACACCTGCACTCTAGACTGAGAAGGAGAAAGAAGCCTGCAGGTGAAAAGAGTTCAAAGCACAGATACGTACATTATTTAATGTATTAATAAATTTACTAGCATTACTGAGGCTTTAAAATGAATAGTATAATTTAAAAGACACAAATGGCTTTCTTTCTATTGCCAAACCTATTTAATCCAGTTTAGAGTTAGCCATATGCAATGACTAAACAATTTTTCATGGAAAAAAGTTGATTTTAAGTATGATTGATAAAGACACTTCTCTGTCTTCTTCTGGAGCACTTTGGGGTGTCACCCAAATGTTCCCAGAGATAAACGGAGTAAAGCACTTTTTAAAGACATTGTAGGTGTCTAGAGGTAAGATGAAAGAAAAAAAAGATAAGGGAATTAAAAGAACAAAGAAGCAGGAAAAATGTGGTCAGTGGTCTAGAAAGACTAATGAAATGAGACAATCAAATCAAAACTCTTAAAACCAAATTCATTATTCTCCAAGAAACTTCATAATGAAAGAATTGTGATGCTATCTTGAGATTCTTCTCTAACCATAACTAAGACAGAGGTGTTTTTTTGTGTGTGTTTTGTTTTTTGATCTAAAGTGAAGTTGCCCAGTTTGCATGCCACCAGACAGGACGAGATGACTTAATATGGCATGTGATCAACACCTGGCATAGCAACAGCAAACAATATCTGTGTAATCATGGAAAAACAATGCAAAATGGCAGAAACTGCAATACTTTAACACAAAATGGCAGCAAAGTGACATCACCAGCATAATGTTAAAGATGAATAACTACATAAATAATGACAATAATAGCAAACTTTCTATTGAATAGGAATACTGACTTGTGATGAATGAATCCCATGAAGTTCACTTTGCTGCCAGCTTGGCAAAATCACATAAATGTTTGGGAACTTTGCTGAATTCTATAAAATGCATTGAAGTCAAAGGGTAAGGAAGAATTAAACTGTTTTTAGTGGGCATCACGCATGTGCGCATGGGAAACAGATAAAAGGCTCAAAAGATGGTAATTCCTCGCCAAACCAGGGGATGGCAGAGTGGATTAATCTTTGCTCTTTTCCATTGACAGACCGATCACGAGAAATTCCACTTGGGTCCGATGACGTCACTTCTGGGTTCAGTTTTAAGACGCCATTTCCGGTTCCAGCCACATCACTTCCGGTTCTGGCCCCGAGGACGTCACTTCCAGTTCCTGCCTGGTGACATCATTTCATGTCTGCCACATATATAACTGCCATGTTTTCTATACTGTTTGTTCTGTTGTTATGGACTGAGCTGTATCAATTTGAATCACCTTTTTGCAACAATTTGGCAGCCAATTTCAAGTATACGGGCGGCTGCCCCCAAACCTCTTTTCCTGTGTTGAATCATTTTACATGGGCTATAATGGTACAATAGTATTTTAAGTGACCCTGAGGGCTAGGAAACTATGCTAGAATGATTATTATGGCCACAAATGTGATATGAACTGTGAAGAAGCAGTGCAAACCACTGAGCTACCATACCTCAAACAACAAAATACGCAGACAGAATGAGAACCATAAACAAATTGCAACAAATGGCCACAAACTAGCAATAAGTAAAAAAAAAATATACACTGTATATTGTTGTGCTCACAGAGTTCAAATCATGGAGCACACATTTGCCCATAAAGCAGTGGTTTGGGACTGGCTAATCGCATTGTTTGAAGTTGCAGCTCTTGGCTGTAGCCCTAGCTTTCAGTCGAGATACTAAATTAGCCATGTGGCAGCGCATGAGGAGCACAGCAGCAAGTGAGTAACCAAGCTCACAGGGATTATTGTTATATATTCGGTGGCAGTACTCATAATATTCTCATTACAGTCAGCTAATGTACACCTCAAAGGAAAATACAGCAAGATTTAATTTTTTTGCAGAAGTGCAAATTCATTTTTTTTTTTAATTTGTTTTATCCATTAGAGCGTCATGTACACCCAAAACCTATCCTACTTGCATCAAGCATAACAAATTATATGTCATATTTACTGTAAGTTCTTATTCCATAAATAAATTACGTAATATAGCATTACTTTAGAGTACATTAACAAGTTATAAAATAAGCAGTGGGATGACGGATACATATTGTATAATGTGAAGTCCACTTATAGGTGAAAAGACAGCCCATACTGTAATCTGTATGCACTTTAGAGAATACAAAAGAGAAAAATCATTCATAGTTGAATTTGAAAAGCTCACCACATTTGTAACTAAGCACAAACATGAATCTTTACTTTGTCACTCCTTGGTAGCATTAATCGAAAATCTAAGCATAAAAAGAACAGAAGTGCCTGACAAAAGCATACTGAGAAACGCTTGTGGTGAAAAATATCCACAAGAATGCATTCAGAGACAAATGTTCAAAAATGTTAAAACGTTAAAAGGAAGGTAACCCCCACCTTGGTAATAATAAACATTTAATTAAGGTGGTAATGAACATTTAAGGTAAGGTAAATCCATATTGGCAATAATTTATACATTAGATATACAGTAAAATATAATTATGATATATTATATATAAGCATGTCATGAATTTCATATAAGTACACTCACAGATACCTTTACAGATTACCATTAATTTCAATTATGATATATAGGACTCTTGTGAATCTTAATTTTACCACTGAAGAAATGCTGGAATTATGTATTGTTATAAAAATAACAGTAAAAAATGTGGCAAAACAAATCTGGCAAACATATGAGGAGAAACCCTGTAAAAAAATGAAGAGAAATTATGTAAATAGAATTTTAATGTACTGTAATATATACTGTAGCACCCTACTAGAATCTAAAAGTATCATTTGTCAATATGTCTGGGCATATCTTTATTTGGACTCATCTGTCTCTGGAGGTGAAGTATCTATAAAATCTTCAAAGCAGCAGGCACATCGACACAGGGTACAAAATGTAAAGGTAATAACATTTTAACATACAGATGACCTTTCGTCATTTTTTTAAATTCCTGCTCAATTAAATTCCTTCACTTTCCACCACAGTGACTGTTTGAGATGGAAAGAACGACCTACTAGCCTCTTATAAGAAGACAGTTTTGCATACACTCTGAGAAATACGAATTGTGAATATCTGGCAGAAACGTGAAATGTGAGACTGTTTGCCGGTGTGCCCCAAACTGTTCTTCAGTAGCAGTTGCACTAAATTCCAGTATTGAAATATCTCAGAAATTTATGTAACAAAACTGAAATCAAGCAATAATCAGACTACAAAGATTAAAACTAGACCTATAACTAAAATGTAGTCCTCCGCCAGGGATTTCTATACTACTAATTGGATTAATGTAAAGTTACAAATACATAACCAATCCATAAATTCTGTACCATTACCATTTAAAACACTGTGTGAAGCATTATCTCATTTGACAATCAAGCTTTTTGATTAACAACACTGCACACAGTGCGTCAGCTCTGCGTCTACTTACTGAAGCGTGCCTTAGTAAAACTGATGCTATTGCTTTAGTTAAGGCTGCACCAGAAAGGTGCATTTTTCTTCAAATATCAAGACATATTAATTGAAATGGTAGACTTGAGATACTTTTACAACAGCAACATTTATTTCTATAGCACATTTTCACACACAGGATGTAGCTCAAGAGACGCTTCATTGATTTAATTGGGTTTAGAAGAAGATGAATAGTTGAAAATAAAACTCTTGGATTTCCTGCATTATGATTTATAATTTTAGAAAAATAGAACTAATTCTTAGGATGGACTACAGTATGTTGTTGTACTCAGCCTTCAATATGTCATAGTGTACTGTTAATTTAGTTTTCTTCCATTTACGCTCAGCCCTGCAATATTTTCTCTTTATTTATTTATTTTCACAGGGCCC
Organism: Polypterus senegalus; assembly: GCF_016835505.1. NCBI lineage: Eukaryota > Metazoa > Chordata > Cladistia > Polypteriformes > Polypteridae > Polypterus > Polypterus senegalus. The sequence goes on from NC_053155.1 coordinate 275,460,104, forward strand.
AGCAAGTCAGCTGCAGATCTCATCTTAACATTAAAATATTCAACCTTACTAATTCCATTGCTAGATATGCTGGGATAAGCACTAAACTTGGACTGATTATTCAGAATATTAGCTAGAGACTGTTGTTGCATCAAAGTAACAATTCAATGCTCTTTAGATCTACCAGTGTCAATGACCTGCCTCACGTCAATTTTCCATCCTTTTGAAATGACTAAATCCAGCGTGTGTCCTCCCTTATGTGTAGGCTGACTGATGCACTAACTGTGATCAAAAGAGTGCTGTACGCTATTAAATTCTCTTGCTTTACGGTCATACTGGTTATCCATATGAGAATTGAAATTCATTATAATTAGGAACCTGTCATAATTAATTATTATAAATACTAAGTCTGCAAATTTCTGCATGACTGAGACTGCATGTTACACTTCTTGAATAACTACAGCAGAATACTCAAAAGATGTGAAATTGCTGAAACTGGTATCTTTACAATTTAATCGACTTACAAAAATACTGGCTAAACCTCAGCCTCTCGAAATTGTATTGTGAAATAATCAGCCTCAACACAGGAATAAGGTTTGATGTGCATAAGTTGGAGTTCCAGGCTGAACTGATTTAGTGTTCAAAACATGGAGGCTTTAAAGGCCAAGACTGGTAGTGACGTGGCGGAACCGGAAGTGATGTGTTTCTGAGCACCAGAACCAGAAGTGATGTCTTCAGGGTTGAATCAGGCAGGTTTTTTCGTGTTTGGTCTGTAGAGACAACAGAAGTGGGATTAATGCTCCTCACAAACCCCTGGCCTGGCGTGGAATTATCTTCACTTGGTCCATACAGCTTCCTCCTACTCGCATATGTGTGACAGTATATAAAAAACATCGCATAAATAATGTTTTTTCAAAATAGGAGACATTTTCCTAATATCTTGATTCACACCTTATATTTTAAAAGGTACTAATCCTATGCTATTTTCCCAAGTTTCTAGATTACAGTTACATTTTTTATACACTTTTATACTCTTTTCTTTGACGGACAGTAGAGTAAAGAATTACCATAAAAATGCCTTCAGCTTAAACAGTTCATCAGAAGTTTTTGTTTTCTAGCAAACTTAGAGAAACCCTTTCTTGTATTTTTTATATTTTTGAAATTTGTGATAATATGTGATTTTTTTATTTGGTCTTTTTGAAAACTTAAACAAAACATTTTTGAATTCTAAATCTATCTGCTTAGGGGACCAAAGTTGTTTGAACAAAAATACAGTAATTTTTTTTTTATTCTCTTACAATATGTGAAGGGAAAAGTCATTTAAAAGTGGGTAACACTGTAAGTAAAAGCTCAGCTTCCATTCTAATTTGTCACATTTTATCTGACAGTTTAACTAATTTGCTATAGTCTGTTCAGCTTTCTTGTGAGAGTACAGATCCCTGAAAGTATCGTAAAAAGGTGAAATATCCATGGCCTTACAAGCAGAGTTGAGCAATCCCAGAATATTTTTTATTTGATTCCAAAAAAAAACAATAGATATTTTAGGTTTTCAAATAGATATATATTTTTAAGTAAGCTGGAGAGTTAATAATCTTTAGAAAATTAATTGAACAAACACTTAAATGTTGTTTATTTTATGTTGCTAATTAAACATGATACACTTTTGGAATTGTTAATACAAAGTATTTTCCCATATAAAATGTTGGTGAATGCTAGTTGCTAACCTGTCTTCTCATAAACAAGTTGAACACAGTTTACTATACCAATTCTGCGGTGGGGTAAAATTTTGAATATAAGTTCATAAATATTTTGTCAAACAAAGCAAATATAGTATTAGTGTTTTAAAAGGCATGTTGCATTTCAATGATGAGAACAGCAATGCTTTCATATCTAACTAACTAACCCGTGAGTCTTTAGGATTGACTCAGGATGTGACCATTTTTTTGCAGAGTTGGTTGCCTCAAACCAGTTTGGCATGGTATTCTGTGCAGGATATTCTTATAAGCCAACCCTCGCAGGAACGACACAAGGCTACATAGCTGGTAAGGTTCAGCTAAACAGATGGTATCCACTACTTGAGGGCAGGTGTAAAAAGGCAGAGTGTGCACTGATTGGTCCGAAATATGGCTGTTTGGGATTGGTTTTGAATCAGAGGCCATTCTGTTCCATGATCCCCTATTGGCCTAAAGATTTGGACAGAAATGTATAAAGTTAGTCGCTTTAAAACCCCAACACACATCCCAGTCAATGTAGAGAACACAATGAGGGCACAATAAGGAGCACACCTCAGCAGCCATATTGAGAGAGGCATATAGCCTGTCCAAAATAAAGCTGATTAGAAATGATGACTTGACCAGAGACATTTGAGTTACCACAGACTAGTCTGTGTGCAGCGTGAAACTACACAGTGAGCATTTATCAGATTGGATGTTTGCCAATATTCAGATGTACTTTGCTTCATTAGTATTATTTTATGAATATTATCAATAATACATTATAACATGTCTAACTTAACTACTGCTTGTCCTTTTACTTTACATTACGTAATTGCCTCAGGATGTAGAAGGGAAGGGTCGGCGAAGTTATAAAGTGCAAAACCTTATAAACAGTTGTAAGTCTATAGGATTTGAGACATTCTGATAAAGTCGATAAAAGTACAAAAGGGGAAAGCAGAGTAATATAGGATTCTTCCAAGACAAAACAAATGCCTCTAATACTTATTAAATTAAGTGTAGTAATTAATTCTAATATCTGAATGGAATCACAAAGAATCTTTAGTTCATTGTTTTTCTTTGTCCAGGAATCTATCGTTAATGGTTAGTAGCCTTTAGTTAAACTTTATTCAAACTGAATTACATACAATTAACAATTTGAGTTTCTTTTAATTTTATTCAGAAATTCATATTTCAGAATTTGGAAATCACTGTCCCCACCATTTCATGGAACATCTCAGTGTGGTCCGCTGATGATGGTACACAGATGATTCACACAGCTGATGCCCGGGTCCCCTCTTGAGCATTGTGAAGAGACGATACAAAGTGCTGTTTCAGTGCTTGTGATTGACTACTCTGAATGTTGTTTGATCCCATGTGGAAAACCACTGCAAGGACATCTTTGTCGTTCCGCAAGGACAAACAGTACAAACAATGTCCTGAACATGCACCTTAGGAAAGCAGGACACAAAAGTCTGCTAACTAGAAGGCGCAAAGTCAACATAATTTTGGTAACAGTATAGAACAAAAATCAAGCGAGATGTTAACAAATGGTCTATGCTCCATCTCACCCTAGCAAAGAGAGAATCAATAGTGTCAGAATGAACATCCTTCATAAGCTTGTATTTCTATCTAAGAACATCCCTACATAAATTAAGAATCTTTCTTTAGAAGAAACTAGACTTAATTATAACCTTGTTAATCTGGAATTCAAGATGCCCACATATTCAAAAGGTGAAAGACCTAAAGCAGTAGGTGGCATGGCACTATCTAATTTTCAGTTTTATTACTGAGTGGCAAATACACAAGCTATAAAGACCAGTCAAATGGCACAAACTAATGAATTTAAACAAGCGTGGTTAGGAATGGAAATCCAATCTTGCTCTACTTCTTCTTTATATGACCTGCATTGTAACCCAGTAACTACTAACGTCCATCAGTATACTAACAATCTAGTCCTCCACTAATCACTTTGAATATGGAACCAATGCAAGACGCGCTTCAAGGCAGAGAACCTTTTATCTGTTGCTCATTTACACAATAATTATTTTTTTCAACCTTCTCAAACATACTCAATGTTTAACCTTTGAAAATCACTTGGGATTAAGACATTTAAAGAACTGTACATAGGTAACATCGTTGCATCTTATGAACAATTACGCTTCAAATTTATCTTCCCAGCAACACAATTTTTTCACTGTTAAATTATAAACATTATCATAAAAGAAATCCACCCACTTTTTCACAACCCGCAAACATTTCTGTTCCAGAAGAAATAATTATCACTCTTAAAGACTCAGGCAGTGTGGTCGAAATTTAACATCTTATTAAAGAAAGAAACATCCTCTAACAGGACAATTCAGTAATCAGGCAGGAGAAAAGCTGTTCATTGTATCTTTTAATTACTCCTCAGCAAAATGCCTTGGAGGGGGAATTCTTCAAAAGCAGTCTGTTACGGCATGAATGATCGGGGAAACAAAGAGCAGAGGTTCATTTTATAAACTGTTGAATTTACATACAGTGTCAATCAATGCATACATTTTACACTGGTTGGTTCATTGGTTTACACCCAAATGATTTATTTAAAATTAAAATCTGTTATATTTTATTCTGGTTCTTCTTATACCTTTGAGTTACGCAACCACACTTGAAATTTCTGTGCATATAACAACTGACCATTCTTGTTGCTTATAAATCATTTGCTGATTTCTTAGTCATCCTTCAGTACATTTTATATATTACATCAACCTTTCTTCTGGTATATTCTTTATTTGCTTGACCATCTCAGTATTTTTCCTAAACTAAATCTTGTATTTCAGTGTACATTTTGTTGTTCACTTGACCTTTATTTTGTTTCCCACATTTATTAACTCTTTATGCTATTTCTTTAAGATGAATGCTATGTTACCCTAAAATTATTCTTCCACAACAGCATTTCAACAATACATAAAAACATCTCAAAGAAGCTTCCCTTCAACAATTCATGCTTCTGGTGCATGGTTTCCTCCTGACAGACCAAATCGCTGTAGACTTTTCGCGCCACATGGTTTGTTTTGTTCAGATTTATGTATTTATGTGAGAATTTGCACAAGCAAATAGAAAATGTGTCCTAACCACCAGAAAAATATTACCAGGAATAAAAGAGGAGTATTTCTAAATCCCATTTGTTGTCACAAGCATGCATTGAAAACACTCTCAACAATAATCAATTGATACTCAGCAACTTGTCTTCACTTAGCAAATGAACACATTTGATAAGTTTTTAACCTTTTCCTCTATGCCCTATGCCCTCCATTATAAAGTGCCAGACTGAGAAATATATATTTTTATAATTTATAGAAACCACTTAACTTTAGAAAACAATTTTGCATTGCATACCAGAAATAACTTTGATTTGAAAAATACTGAACTTATCCTTTAATACCAGGTCTACATCCATTTTGTCCTCCTGATGTTTATTTGAATCATTTCTGGTTTAAAGACTTGGTTGGATGGTAACTTTCTTAAACTGAATGCTAATAACACTGAAGTGTTATTAGATGCCCCCATATCAATTGCCTGTAACATTACAGACTTTGCTGTTAACATTGATGGTGTGTTAGTTCCACCTTCATAAGGTGTGCGTAATTTATGTAGATATCCTCTTTGGCTCATCACTGGCCTTTCAACCTCATATAAGCTGACTTATCAAAATCACTTACTTTCACCTTTGCAATGTTGTGTGTCTTTACTCCATTACTTAATAGTAGAGATGCAGAAACACTTGTGCATGCTTTCATTACATCTTATCTCAATTATTGTACCTTCTGTTAAAACTCTCAATAGATTGCAGGATATCCACAAGCAAACAGAGTACGTTGCTTCCATCCTTGACAATTTGTGCCATTGCTATAGCTGTAAATTTGTGCAAGCACTCTGAACTTGTAGTTAGTAAAGTGCACTGTGAGAAAAAATAGGCAAATGGGAGAGGATGTCTGAAGTTGAAAATTGACGGTGTGTGTAAGTGCCTAACAAGATGTACTTTTAACTATATGCTTAAATGGCTGAAGACATTGAATCCTTCAACCCCTCTTTCGAAACTGTCAAAGAAGATGATTAGTTGGTTAGTCTCCTATACTTGATCCAGCACAACCCATACATGGGCCCGGGGTGCAAATAAACACAACATTCCCCAACTAACTTCACCCGCCAATGTGCTGTACAGTATGAGTGCATGCACTAAGTAATAGGAAAATTTGGGAACATTTTAAGTAGTGCAAAAATGCATCTTATTACTCATTTACTCTCACATAACAAGACTTTAACAAGCACTTCTTTTGGTCTTAATTACACTTATGAAGCATCAGTAAAGTGGTCAGTCATCTCTGTGCAGTGCAGCATACTAAGAGCCTGTAATACGCTGGTAAAATTACTTCAGAATATGAAGGATTTACATATCTGATACTGAAGTATGCAATATGAAGAGAAGTGTGTCTCACTTAAGCTACTTGTGACTGTTCCAAAGTAAAGATATTTTATTATGACACATTGCACAGATGAATAAGCTTTACTGATGCTTTGTAAGTGTTCATAATACCAAAAGAAGCCATTGTTAAGGTTTCATTACATAAGAGTAAATGAATAATAGGTGCATTTTTGCAGTATCTAAGCAAAAGTGTTACCAAAAATGTATACTTGATCATTTACTGAATGTGATGCTTCTTAGGCTACTAATTATTTACCTTACAAACTGAATCATCATGATTTTAGAAAAGCCTGCATAAAGAGCCCCATTCTATCCTAAATAACCTAAAAAAAAAATATAGCTTCTCTAGACCCAGACTGGAATAACGATAGTCTCCATGCCCAATGTCTGAGCCTATCCTGTGAAAATAATTAGTTGGTGTAAAATGATGTCCATTGGTTTTTCGGGAATGTAAAAATCTTCGGTTTGAAATGGTTTGTTATGTTTTATTGTAAAATGTAACAAACTAATATGAATATTGGACACACATAACCCCACATGCACTATTAAGATTATTTATTCAATAGATGACATCTCTCTCTTATTTTGTCGTTTACTTGCTTACTCTTGGGGAAAAATGAAAACCTTCCCTGCTGGTAGACCCTCTTGAATCAATCAATGCCTGGGTACATTTTCACCCATTTTACCTCCTATAGCTCCATCCCAACAAACAAGTCCAATGCAAAGAGAAGTAAGCCTATCCCTCTGGATAACCGTATCTCGACCAGAAGTTAGACTTGCTCCCCAAGGCAGATCGCACCTAAATGTGACAAATGAACTCAGGAATGCCTCAACACAAGCAGACCTCCCAGAGAATTCCTCAGAGACAATATGCTCAAGAAACATCACATTTCGTCAGCCTTCTGCTCATCCTCCATAATGTTTTGGTTCAGACTGATGCGTTGACAACTCTACTAATTTCTAAAATTCGACTGTGCATACTGTGACCCAGCAATGAAATCTTTCTGTTTTTTTTTAATTATAGCCAAATGTAATTAAATACCTCATTATTCCTTCCATAAAATGTAAACTTTGTTAACCCCTCAAAAATAAAAAAGTGAGAAAATATTAAATGAAATTCAGAAAGTCTTCTAATTTTTCTGTAAAAAGGAATGTAGCATCATCCATCCAACCATTTTCTAACCCGCTGAATCCGGATACAGGGTCACGGGGGTCTGCTGGAGCCAATCCCAGCCAACACAGGAACCAATCCCGGGCAGGGTGCCAACCCACCGCAGGACACACACAAACACACCCACCACACACTAGGGCCAATTTAGAATCGCCAATCCACCTAACCTGTATGTCTTTGGATTGTGGGAGGAAACCAGAGCGCCCGGAGGAAACCCACGCACACATGGGGAGAACATGCAAACTCCACGCAGGGAGGACCCGAGAAGCAAACCTGGGTCTCCTAACTGCGAGGCAGCAGCGCTACCACTGCGCCACCGTGCCGCCCATGTAGCATCAGGTATTTGAAAAAACAATGTTAAGTTAGACTTGATCATAAACAAGACATGTAGCCAAATATGTCAAAAGCTTGGAGTTTTGCTTGTGTTCAGTAAGTGAGTAAGCCTAAAACATAAAACACTGAATGCATAGAGGGGAAAGACTTAGAATTATCACGATGTGGTGGGCAGACGTGTGGCAAAGCAAGTTCAAGCAACAGTAATTACAAGGGAGCCAAATGCCACTTACACACTTGACATTGCACTCAGTCTAAATTTGGCTGTCTCCGAGGTACTGTGGTTGTGAGGCTGTATTATGATGTGTTTGAGAGATGCTGTACTATTTTCTGTCATAATTCTAAAGGTGAGCTTTGCTTTTTCAGTCTAAAATGTCAGACCATCCCAATGTAACACTAAAATGGCCTTGCCCTACTCAATGACCATAACTTTGTGACCTGCATGTGATTTTGAATTGATTTAGAAAGCTGTAATCAAAGATTGCAATTGTCAGTAAGAATTTGCAAAAAAATGAGACTAAACTATAGCTTTTAGTAGAGGTTTTCAGTAGAAATGCTTTCCAGACTAAGACTTTTAGAAACAGCTAAAGTTTTGTGGAAAACATTGCAATCTAATATATAGATGAAGTCCAGCGAATTTACTGGTCTTTGCCTTTTATTAATTTGAGTAAATTTAGAGATCCTAACAGGAGACTGATGCTAAAACCTCGTTGAATAAATTAGGAGAAAACATATGAAGACAGACCTGAAGTCACAATGATGAACCTTCCAAGGACAAGTGACTGGATACATCTGAAATATGTTGCAGATTCAATGCATTTGGTGGTGTCTCAACAATTTTATTACCCTTAAGTCACAAAGAATGAATACTTTGCATTTAATTTGATTTGTTCAAAATGATCTTGTCAGACACAATACCAATCAGTTATGGGATTGGGTAAAAATGCAGGGAAGAGTTTGAACATAACACCTGCTTTAAACCCATTTCCATTTGCCCTAATGTGGAGGAAGACTTATCAGAAAGGACTTTGACATCACTTCTGCTCAACATAGTGCCTCTTTTGCCTCTACCTCCATAAAAACCACTTGACCTGAGAGGAAGTCATCGGTTGTGACCTGGAACGCGTGAAGGACAGACATCTGCTAAAGAGTTGCACTATTTGACGTCAGTAAGACGAAACTAACAGCACTTTTTATTGACAACTTTTTTTTTTCCTTCTCCTGAACATTAAACGGGATCAGTTTGGTGCCCCAATTCTTTTTCTTGTTTTAGAGTCATATTTACAATCTGTAGGAAACACAAACCTACAACTGATACATTGCTCATCAACTAGTGTTGATGAAATTAACGTTCAGTAAAATTCACAAAGCATTTTTCGTAGTGAATATGACATGTTCGCCAGTGACCTTGTTCATCATATATTTTCCTGGAAATTCGTCGTAAGGCTGGTTTAGACAAAGATATTTTCCCCAGGGCCCCATGATGCTTTGCAAAGCAAATGTGACATAACAGAGCTGTATCAGCCATCTGCAGAACGTTTTTCACACATTGTCAGGACAACACTCTTCTCCTGAATGACAGCAAGTCAAATGAACTGATTGTGGACTATAGGAGAAAACAGCAGAGGCACTACCACCCACTTAGTATTAACAACACTCAGGTGCAGAGGGTGGACAGTTTCAGATACCTCAGTGTCCACATCACAGAAGTCCCAACTAGATCCAAGCACATCGACACCTTGGTGGAGAAGGCACGAAAACAGCTTTACCACCTCAGACGACTCAGGGATTTTAGGCTATCCTCCCAGACACTAAAGAATTTCTACAAATCCAACAACAAAAATATCCTGACAGGAAGTATCATCACCTGGCTTGGAAACATGCAGCAGGATCACAAGGCTCTGCAGAGAGCGGTGTAGTCAGCTGAACACATAACTGGGTGTGCACTCCCTAACCTCTAGGACATCTACACTAAACGCTGTCAGACCAGGACAAATAAAATGATCAGAGATACCAGCAATCCAACAACAGTCTCTTCTCTGTGCTGTGGTCAGGGAAATGACACCTTTGTCTGATGACCAGTTCAGAGTGACTGAGGAGGAGCCTCTATCCAGAGTCCACCCGCATCCTAAATAAGGATCAAGAACTACATAATGCCCTATTGTTTACACATTTTTATAATCTTAATGTAATTCACACTATTGCTGTCATTGTAAATATTGATTTATTCTTTATTGTCTTTTATGTTCTTCTTTGAAATGTGAATGCTTAGCAACTAAGCATTTCACTTCATTTTGTATTGTGTGTATAATTGCATGTGACAAATAAAATTTGATTTGCATTAATTTGATATTATTTGTGGTTTCGCAGTCTCCGCTCTAATTCATCCCAAAGGTGTTCTGTCAGGTTGAGGTCAGGGCTCTGTGCAGGCCAGTCAAGTTCCTCCACACCAAACTCGATCATCCATTTCTTTATAGACCTTGCTTTGTGCACTTGGAACAGGAAGGGGCCATCCCCAAACTGTTCCCACAAAGTTGGGAGCATGAAATTGTCCAAAATGGGTTCATATACTGCAGCATTAAGAGTTCCTTTCACTAGAACTAAAGGGCCAAGCTCAATCCTGAAAAACAACCCCACACCATAATCCCCCCTCCAAGTACCATTCTCCTGGCAGCCACCAAACCCAGACAGAAAAGCGTGATTCGTCACTCCAGAGGACACGTCTCCACTGCTCTAGAATCCAGTGGCAGTGTGCTTTACACCATTGAACCCGATGCTTTGCATTGCAGCTGCTCAGCCATGGAAACCCATTCCATGAAGTTCTCTATGCATTGTTCTTGAGCTAATCTGGAGGCCACATAAAGTTTGGAGGTCTGTAACTATTGACACTGCAGAAAGCTGGCGACTTCTGCACACTGTTCACTTCAGCATGCCTTCCACTCCATGGCTGAGTTGCTGTTGTTCCCAATTGCTTCTTTGTTGTTATACCACTAACAGCTGACTGTGGAGTATTTAGTAGCGAGGACATTTCACAAATGGACTTATTGCACAGATGGCATGCTATCACGGTACCACACTTGAATTCACTGAGCTCCTGAGAGTGACCCATTCTTTCACAAATGTTTGTAGAAGTAGTCTGCATGCCTAGGTGCTTGAGTTTATACACCTGTGGCCAAGGAAGTGATCGGAACACCTGAATTCAATTATTTAGAGGGGTGTCCCAGTACTTTTGGCAATATAGTGTAACTACAATACATTTCATACTATGAAATTCTATGGGGTGTTAACATGTATGTATTTAAAAAAAATAAGTATTTTAACAGTGCATGTTTTATATTATTTATAATAGCAAATCTATACACATGTATAGAAGATTCTACCTTGCTAACACAAAAGTAAGGGAGAATTGTAACCTGGACATGGCGGTCGTCGATCTCAGGAAGTAGGATCAAGTACAAGTTATATTTATAACAGTCTAAGTCAAGAGTTTGGGTGAATCAGACCATTCTGCACAGATTGAGGAAGAATTTATTCTGCTCACTTACACTCAAGCCTCAAGTGTCTGAAACTGTAATTGTAAGGACAACTACCCAGTGCTATCACATATTATTGTGTATTACTATGGAAGCAAAGCCCTGGAATGTTCTTGCAATACTTCCTTGATGAGCATAAGCACTGCAGTACAAAGCTGAGCCTCTGTAGTGGGTAATGGAGAAAACGAACAAAGCGAAAGCATCTGCTTTTAGTTAAATCTCTCACTTGCGGCTAATGAAGGAAGTGTTACTGTGATGAAATTGTGGAAAAGTCTCCAAAGATCTCATTGCTATGCAGGTGCCATATATTAAATATTATATATTGTTAAGCTGTAATTGTTTGATTGACAGTAGCACTTCTGCCTGCAAGTGATGAACCATCAGATCACTGCTATGTTAATGGGATTTTATGGCTTGTGGTGCAGACAGCAGAGCGTATACAGTAAAAGATATTGGAGCACATCTGCTTGAGGACACCTCCAGTACACACACCCTCGCACTGACTAACTGGGCTGGCTGCACATCGCCATCTTCACAGCTGCTCTCAGGCTGCCCTGCCCTGGTCTTCTCTCCATTTGCTGCACACTGTGCCCATAGTTTGCTTTAACGGTTCATCTGTTTTGCAAAGATGCCTGGATCCCTACTGTCAGAGTATAAAAAAGAAACACCTAATTATTTTTTCTTTTGAAACACCTTTGTTTAATAAACTCTAAACATAATTAAAATGCATAAATGACTATGCATTACTGCGATGCGTCTTATTATTTTCTGTTTTTTTTTTTTAACTGGCAGGTCATGAATTTACTGATTGTCATCAGCAAATCTAGTTATAAAGAAATATTGAGTTCCTTAGAGAAAATCACTGCCTCTAATATGAATGCATTTGTAAAATGATTGTTATGCAATGTGTTTATTTAATGAGCTATTACGGTTAGATAGCTCTGAGGAAAGAACATCACTAACTGCTAGTCATTAGAGATACTTTAATATCTAATATTAAATAAAGTCTTTTTTTCTGTCTGTAAGCCTGACAATTCAGCCCAAAAGTATATATTATTGACTTTGATAGTTTGCGTTTTTTTTTTCCTGAAAATTGAAAAAAATGTTTCAATCTACTTTAATTGACAAGAAATACCGAACAAAGAGAAACCTTTCAGCCAGTGTTTGGTCATCAGCTTTATAAGAGTCTGATGCTGCTGCTTACTATGTTTAAATATAATAGACACAGAATATCTTCTGATGTCGGCCTTTTGTAATCTCAGGGCTCTGCTGAGAACTCTGACTAAGAAAACTTGACTGGTCATGTCCTTTTAAATGTACTACCGCATACTATTTCATGTTTTCAGGTGTATTGTATTGTATTGTTAACATCTTTACTTTTGAAACACCCTGTGTTGGTTCTTCCATGTGAAAGGTGCCATTTAAAGTAGCTAACTAATCGATTTCTCTTTACCAAATTGCTTAAGAGTTTTTAAATTCTACTATGTTCTAAATTGAGTAACAGCTCAGTGCCTCACCAAAGGATAGTAAGGCAGTGTGGTAAAAACTGGAGATGGATTTGACAATCTAGTGCTAGAAACAAAAGAAATTTAGGTGTCATCCTTCCATCTATCATTGATCCAATTTAACCCCATTCAGGGTCACAAAGAAAGAGCACCAGTTCATCACTGGGCTAATGCAGAGTTTCCAAATAACAGAAAAACAGAGTACTTGGAGAAAATACTCTTGAATGCATGGGTAGAAAGTGTAAGCTCCACAAAGATAGTTACCCAATCTATTCAAAAAAAGAAAAAGAAATCATTAGGTGTTCTTAAAGAGTCTGCAGATGATTTGGGTAAAACAGGATGGACTCATTGTGTAAGTTGAGAAGCTAAGAGTCAAATCAAAACTGGTGATGTAAGATGCACATCAGAACCTATCACTCATGTATATATATATATATATATATATATATATATATATATATATATATATATATATATATATATATATATATATATATATATATATTTATTTTTGACCAGGTGGATAGAACTGCATGAGTCGCTTTGAAATGCTGGGCCACCAACCAGGTGTCCCAATTTAATTGATACAAAATATTAAACAAAACCTGTGCTCAATGGCACCAATAGCAGGAAATCAAGGTGTGTTTACTGGCTCATCAAAAAAGAGTTCCTCTTATGGAAGTCCAGGTTTTTACTTTCTTGTATACGAAGTATAGGGAAAGTATCGTAATTGTACAAAAATACAATGTCAAGATTTTGATGAAATCGACATTTTAGACCTCCCTCTGTTTAAAAATACCATTTTTGGAATTATGTCTATGTGTCTGTCTCTGTGTATGTGTGTGTGTGTGTTGTGTGTGTATGTAAACACGATAACTTGAGTACACTTTCACTTAGGTCAACCAAATTTTTCATACAAGTATTAGGTACAAAATGTAGATTTCTATCAAGTTTTGAGTTATTTCCGCTTACTGATTTATTCAACTTTACTTTTATAATAATTGCTCAAAATATTATTAATTTGATTTGATTTTTTTGTTAATGGTTCTTTATTGTACATATTATAAAAATATAATCATTGTCTTGCGGTTTATTCCTTTAATTTCCATCCCCATATCTGAGTATATGAGAAAGTCTAGGAGAGACCACTCCTGATTTTTTCATTAGCAGACAACCTCCTCTGAGGAATGTTGGGTTTTTTTATAAAGACCTGACAAGAAAGGTGAGGCCGGCTCTGGGTGCTGCGGTCAGGTCAATTGCCCTCTCCTGGTGGCTTCTCAGAGCTGTGGGTGAAAAAGGAGAAAGGTTAGCATGAGTGCCCCTTCTTGGACCATCATGTTGCCACAGCCAGGATGATGACCCTCAGGCGCACATGCGTATGTGTATATATATATATATATATATATATATATATTATATATATGTATATATGTATATATTATCACAAACGTACGCATGGGAGGCAGCTAAAGGGCTTGAGTGACGGCAGTTCTGAGGCATGCCGGGAGCTGGCAGAGTGCACTGACTCTTTTTCTCTCTTCCTGTAGACCATTCCCGGGAGATTCCACCTGGTTCTCTTGACATCACTTCTGGGACCGAGCCAATGGAAGGAGACCTTACCAGCTCCGGCCCCTGTGATGTCACGTCCGGGCTCGAACCAGTGGCTAAAGAATATGGGCCTGATCATTATGACCTCACTTCCTGTCTTAAAAGCCTGTCCCTCTTTCATAAATCCTCAGTCTTGTTTTGGACTCGTTTTTATGCACATCAGTGCTGTTTATTTTCATACAAAAACAACTTTGCAGCCAGGATACCAGATTATACGGGCGGCTGCCCCAAACCTTTATCTGTCTCATTATTGTGACAATATATATACAGTATGTATATATATGTGTATATATATATATATCTATATATACAGTATATATATATATATATATATACATACAGTATATATATATATATATATATTTATATTTATATATATACAGTATATATATATATATGTATGTGTGTGTGTGTGTATCCATGACCATATATAATGAAAATAAATCAAAAAACAATTTTTAAAAAGATATTGATGTTGTCTTTTCAGTCAGAGGTAATTCAGAGTTGGCTGAACTGCTGGTCCTATGGGTTCCAGGCAGAAAGGAGCAGGTCCAAGAGGGCAGACGACAGAAGTAATGTCACAGATGGAATAGCCATCAATCTTGCGTTCTGTAGAGAAACCAAGAGAGAATGTATTAGCCCAAAGCACCAACCCCTGGTTTGCTGGGAATTGGTAACTATCCATCGCCAGAGCCCATAAGCACATGCATGTGACAATATATAAAATGTGCTTTTATAGTCTAACTACATTCAAACATGAACAATAGGAAACAGACAATGTACACTCAAGTTGTACCAATAAATGTACCAGCCACAATGTTATTAAACTGTTAAACTATAATTTAAAAAGCACTTTGTGATTGAAAATATACATGATTTAAATTATATTAGATAGATAGATAGATAGATAGATAGATAGATAGATAGATAGATAGATAGATAGATAGATAGATAGATAGATAGATAGATACTTTATTCATCGGGTAAGTAGCCAATTTCTGTAGCTTTCTTCTCATATATTCAGTATTTTCATCTTGAGATGCTTGTTATGCTGTATTTGCAAAATTTATATATATATATATATATATATATATATATATATATATATATATATATATATATATTTTTTTTTTTTTTGCTTTAGCCTCTATCTGTGAATGAGATGTTTGTGTTTCTCTCATATTTTAACAGTTTGGTGACATCTAGTGGAAAGCACATGAAGTGCAGCAAATATCTTTTTCAAGGAAAATGATAGAATGTGGATGGCAAAGTAAAGCAAGAGACGGGGATACGTATTTGAAGCAGATACTTCAGCACAAGTGTGGTCCTATTCTATGAACCTATAAGAAACAAACAATTCACCTACACATTGTCCAATGTGATCTCAATATCAGAATCCCTGTTCTGGTGGCACAATGTGTGCAATTTTTCTCTCTGGCAGCACCAAGGAGTGAATGATACTGCGGACAAATTTTTTTTTTCTCTTTTTCATTTGACCCTTTTTATATTTCTGTTGAATTTCTCAATTCAATACAAAATAATCACATAAAAGCTTCTGTGCTCCATTTTATAACAAACGTATAATATTATACAATACTTTATAAAAATTGTGACTGGCACTTAGTGAGGTTATTTATTAACGTTTGATTTTTTGACCTTTTCTCATGAATCATTTTTTGATTATACAAGCATGCTTCAACATTCAAGCCAACATTACTTCACTCCACTTTCAATCCATTTATCCTAGTAAGAAGAGTGGTGACAACATGTTTAAAAAGCCAGACATTTACTCCAACCCCACCCGAGAAATTTCCTGTAGCTTCCAGGCTGGTCCAAAGATACAACCCCTTTATAATCTCTTGGGCCTCCCTCTCAATCTTTTCCCAGTGGTCCAAGTCCTGTAAACCTTCTGAGGCAAGCATTCACATACCTACTTGAAGACCACCTCAACTGCAACCTCTTGATGTGAAGAAGCCAATAGTACTCTTCTGAGAGTTGTAAATTTATACAGTCATTATTGTCACATATGCAGCACCCTCTCATACTGCTGAACTCTTTGTTCTGTTAGGGTGTCAGGCTCAGAACCCATGCACAGAACCCTCATTCCACCTGCTTGTAATTGCAGTCTTATTTTTTTGATCACTACTCAAAGACTGTGACCATAGATGAAGGTAGGGATGCGCAGTGACCAGTAATTTGACAGCTTCATCTGTAGACTTGGCTCCCTCCTTTATCACCAAGGTCTTATACAACTTTTGCAAAAATAAACACCCTTCACAGATTCATTAATCACAATCACCTCCACCATTACTCATAAACAAGACATTGAGATACTTGAACCCTTCCACCTGGAGCACCTGCTAGACAACTAATCTAGGGTCTTCAAATCTAATCGAGGTCTTCAAGGTTCACAAAAGTATTAATAAAAACAATCCAGCAGAATTATTTCAATTTATTGATGAATATTGTACATGAGGACTGCAGTGGACATTAAGGTGAAGTGAATTTAGTGCTGAAGCCAGGAAGCAATTCTTTATGTAAAGAGTTTTAGAATCCAGGAACAAACCACCCAGACACTTATTTGAAGCAGAAACCTTGACAACTTTTGAGAAGCGTCAAGATGAAATATTGGAACCGTTTAGCGATTAGCTAAAAAAACAAACTTGATGGACTGAATGGTCTCCTCTTGTCTGTCAAATTTCTTATGTTCTTATGGTCTAAAACAAAGAAACAAATGGGTGAAGTGGGAACACTCTCATCAAGCCATCATAATGTGCTATAATCAATCAAATGGTTTTGCAGTTTATACAATATGCCTAATAATGGCGTATGCACAAGTCAATAAAAAATGACCACTTAGAATGTCAGTGCAATTGTCTGCTCAGGGTAAAGCGACAAGAATATAGTGTGTTTTGTTTGAATCAATGACCTTATAGTTTCCACTCTATTTTCTTATTGGTCTTACTTCAGGCAGCCTTTTAGGGCCAATAAAATGGAGTCCAGAAAGCACTTATTTACACAAACAGTTGTAGGAGTCTGGAACAAAGCACTGAGACATTTAGTTAAAGCAGAAACCTTAAAAACTTTTAAAACCAATACAAATGAGATATTTGGGGCAATATATTATAGATATTAGAGGAAAAAAGAGCTTGATGGACTGAATGGTCTCCTCTCTTTGTCAGATGTCATAAGTTTCTTGTGTTTCTTCAGCTGGGCTCCTAGCTGTCTGTTAGTTATATGTAGCTTGAAGAGTTTGCTGTACTTAACAAGAAGGTTATATTTTTTTAAGTTCAAGTTGAAGTTTATGGCCATGTGTACATTGTACAATGAAATTCTTACAAGTCTCTCACACTAGTGACAGTAGTATAATACCATCAACAGATAATGAATAAAAACTTGATACACAGTAAGAAACAAATGAGTATACTCGCACAGTGGCTAAAAGTCAAATTCTAAATTCTTAATCCAGTGTTTAAAAGGGTGTGGCCGTCATGAAAATAAGTGTTGAAATGGACTGTACAGACAATGAAAACAACAGCATTATCTTGGAAAACAAGGACTGACCACAACACCTCACCCCTCTGCCAGGGACCTCCTATTTTCAGGCTGTTCCACATGAGAATTGTTAGAAAAAGAAGATGTTTACCATGTTTTCAGTAGTCATTCTACTTTTTTCAAGAGGGTGATGGGCATGGAGAAGGCTGAAAATGTGAATGCCAGTGGGACTTGACTTATAGAGAAGAATAACAAGGGAAGATGTTTGCCCCAGTATCTCATGACAGAAGTTGATGCAACCTGTTTTAAATTATTCTGAGCTTTAGGATGTGCAATTTTGGCAACCTGGAATGACACAGTTTACAAAGTTTAGATACCTGTTGTAAATCAAGAAACATCTGAAATGTTTAATGGAGAACTTAACAAAGTTGATCTGTGAAAGCTTAAAAAGGGGTCTACATATTCCTTCTTGTCCAGGGTTTTTTTTATTTCACTTAGCTTCTTTGAGAAATGTCTTGAAGTTATCTGACTCCTAGCTCCGGTCCTGAAATAATAATCCTGTGTCTTAAATCTTAAATAGAATTAATGGAATTCTTGAGCCTCCTGATGATCAGTCTTTGCTTCCACCAACTCCACTTGATTGCCGCTTTAACCTGTTCTGAATACCAGCCACCTCTTTTGTAGCATTCCATAAAGAACTCAGGTTTCAGTTGTCAGTTCACTCTGAATCTGGCACTCATACTTCAGATTTTCAATCCTCATTTGAGATTTCACTTCCTTCACTTCCTTTCATGTTCGTTCATGGTTTATAGTTTGTTTGCAGTTGAAAGTGCTCAGTTCTCCATGTTTTGTAGTGTCTTCAACCTTCCACATTATGATATTAGGATATACCCTAACTGACTGAACAAGGAGTACAACACCTCCGCTTAGAAAGAAACGTACAGTGTCCATCAATATCAGCATGTGATGCGTAACAGATGATCCATTCTACATATGTAAAGTAGCCTTTCTGGCACTTAACAGAGTCCTGAAGATCACCATATATACTGCAATGAGATGGACAGAGTTATGGAATGAACCCACTCAGAGTTTGGCTTTAGATCTATAACAGCTTCTATTATTCCAATAACTCTGATCGAGCATGCTTCAGTGATGAGCTGGACAAGTGAGATACGGGTATTATGAAGCAATTTCTTCAGAGAACACTCGTACAAATTGTCCAACCTAAAGTATGGGTTTTCAAGTGGCAGTGACTAGAAAACAAATAGCAAAGCAAGTTTGCGCACATTTCACTTCACAAAAAAAATCAAACAACATGATGCTAGTGCCTGGCCTATCTCTAATGGCCCAAAATCAGTGTGGTACCCTAAGACATCACCATCATTATCATTTGACAAAATACAGCCATATAGATTTAAATGGTAAGTAATCAGAAAGAAAGCGAGAGTCAGAACCAAATAGGTCGAACGTCAAGCCAAGAACGTTAACAAAACACAAAAGTCAAAAATTCTCTAAGTTCAGAAACCAGAAATTCAAAAGCAACAGTGTATGCAAAAGATTCTTTTAGAAATTGACCCCCAATTTCAGGCAGCCTAGAAGTGCATAATGACGACCTTTATGCTGTTGCGATGATCACATCAAATGTCACACTTCCATCTGTCATGCGATAGCAATGAGCAGTAGACAAAACAGTCCTCAGCGTGGTCATGCCTATAAAAAACAAAAAGATGGTGCAAAAAAGACATGAAACTAAATTAAAGGCGAAAATAACAAAAATGAATTATTCATAGGAAAAAATCTTACACACATTAGATTTTATATACTTGATTTGTACCAGAAGGTAAATTAAAACTTTACAGAAGTGCAAGAGTAGAAGAAAATACTTTATATATATATATATATATATATATACTAGGGGGCTCTACCCCCTGCTCGCTTGGCTTGCCAATCACCGGGCCTGTCCTACGCGCTAGCCTCTTTGCGGTTCTGTCACTCGCGTATGGAGATGCGGATGTATAATTTAAACAGATTTTTATTTTCATGGGAACTGTTACATATGCATAATCCATCCATCCATCCATTATCCAACCCGCTATATCCTAACTACAGGGTCATGGTGGTCTTCTGGAGCCAATCCAGCCAACACAGGGTGCAAGGCAGGAAACAAACCCCGGGCAGGGCGACAGCCCACCAAAGCATATGCATAATAGAACTAAGTATTTTACATTATAGCAAGTAATTAACCATATTAAAAAATAGTAAAATGTAATCATTTGAAAGTAAATTATGTTTCATGTTGCATTAGAGTTATTTGTTGCATAATACGATTTTGTTCTGTTTGGCTTTGAAATTAACATGCAAATACTTTTTAAACTTACACTTTTACTGTAAAACTTCAGTAAAAACAATTTTTTGATTTAAATTTTCGTCAATATCACATTGAATTTTGATTCTGTGTTTGGACTTTCATCGTGACAACGCAACGTATAACTCCCCATGATTGAATTTCATTTTATTTCTCTCTATTAAATAAAATGACTTTTTTGATTGTTTGGCTCTGAGATTTGTTAATTGTCTTTGCAAAAGCTATTCTAATGGGAAACTGTTAACTTTTTAATATGAATGGCATATCAAGATCTCCTTTGTTGTGTAATGTTACCCCTGAAGATGTACTACATTACCTTTCATGGATACATCCTTCTTTCTACAGCAATTCATGAGGTGGAAGACCAGTGTTAACGGTTGTAGTTATTCTACGGGATATTATAAGTTGATGTTTTCATCTTCAGCACGATCACCACCAACTCCTTCAGCATAGTCTATTGGTACGCATTTAACCAATTTGCCATGTAACCAATTGACATTTTTGGTGTTAATTCGTTTGAACTTCATCGTTTCTCGCTGATAACCCTTGGTGATGAAATTCTTCAATAAAATTTGGACATAATACGTTTTCTTTAATTGGGAACTTAAAGTGAGGAAAATGTTAACATTTATAAGAGCTGAGAGAGCAGGAACTGTGTCTTTCAAAAGCATTCACATGAATGAGAGGTGAGAGTACCATGTGTGTGGTTGAATATGGTTGAGAGGAGGGTGTGACTTGAAAAAATCTCTTGAAGAAAGTCTTGTCTAGACCCAGGACTTTTATATATACTAGAGAGCTATATATATATATATATATATATATATATTGTAATAGAATAGGCGTCCTCTCGTACCCTTGTACCCTCAGACTATATCGTCAGACACCAGATAAAAATCCAATAATTATTTATTATAATAATAATTGTGCACAAAGCACGCTCCTCTCCACAATTCTCAATAATAATCACAAATACAATAAACCAATCCTCCACTCCCAAACGCTTAGCCACCCTGCCTCCCAACTCAGCTCATCGTCTGGGAGCTCCCACAGTCCTTTTATATTTCCTGACCCGGAGGTGTTCCTTCTCAACAGTCCACAAGTCCTTATTCCTTCCGGGTCAGGGTAAATAATGTTTTTCTCACCCGGAAGCCGTCGCTCTTCCTATGACGAACTTCCGGGTCATAGGCATGAAGAACTCTTGGTCCTCCCTGCAGCTCCTCTCGTGGCCCCATGGCATCCAGCAGGGCGGTGCATAAAACTACATTGTCCATAATGCCCTGCTGGTCTTCTGGGGACCTCCATGCTGCAAGGAGGGCTCCACCTGGCGGCTTGGGGGTATTGGCGGGGGTACATGGCTGGCCATATCTTACAATATATATATATATATATATATATATATATATATATATGTGGTAGATTATGGGTTTTCTCTCACCCTAGTACCCTCAGACCACTCGTCAGACACCAGATAAAAAGTCCAATTATTATTTATTATAATAATAATGTGCACAACGCACTCTCCTCTCCACAATTGTCAATAAACACAATAATACAATAACCAATCCTCCACTCCCAGATGCTTAGCCACCCTGCCTCCCAACTCAGCTCGTCTGTCTGGGATCTCCCAGAGTCCTTTATACTCCTTGACCCGGAAGTGTTTGTCCCTCAGTCCATGTGACTTTCTATCACTTCCGGGTCAGGTAAAACTTCTCTTTTTCTTCATCCCGGAAGCACGTCATTTCTTCTGTCCATGTGAGTGGGACGTACTTCCGGAGTGTAGGGAAAATAGTCCCTGGGCCTCCCTGCAGCGACTCCTGGCGGCCCCATGGAATCCAGCAGGGCTGTGCATTTAAAGACCACTGTCCATAATTCCCTGCTGGCATTTGGGGCACCTCTATGCCGCAAGGAGGGCTCCATCTGGCTGCCTGGAGGTATTGGCCGGGTACATGGCGGCCATATCTTACTATATATATATATATATATATATATATATATATATTACACACTACAAATCAAAAGTTTTAGAACACCTCAGTTTTTTTACTTTTTCTTCTACCTTAATCAGTTGAAATGTAATGAATGACCTGCCAGAAGTTTACATTTAAAGTTTAGGTTAGCAAAAACTGGAAAAGAGGAAACTTCAGAATATTACAAATGGGCCTTCCAGTTTATATGTTACAATCTACAAATATCCATCCATCTATCCATTATCCAACCCGCTATATCCTAACTACAGGGTCACGGGGGTCTGCTGGAGCCAATCCCAGCCAACACAGGGTGCAAGGCAAGAAACAAACCCTGGGCAGGGCGCCAGCCCACCGCAGTCTACAAATATTCTGTAGCAAATAAAGTAAATTAAGCCTTGCAAGTTAAAGCAAACAATTTGCACATATAACGGAAGTTAAAAAGCCATCCAGTGTATATTTTTTTCTTATTTTAATTAGATTATAATGGCTAATAAAACCAACAGCCCAGATATACAGTATATTTTTTAACTTTAATTTTTTCAAATTTAGTGGGAAACGGTGCCATTGCAGAACTGAGATGTAATTAACACCAACACCCCTGCCCGAGAGAAAGGAAAGGCAGGTTAGGTTGGGTGTGCCCACAGTCCTGTGATGTCCACTGTGAGGTGAGGGTTTTTTTTTCATATAGTGTTTCATTAGCTTATATTTTAATATTAAAATGTACATATTTTGCTTTATGGTGTATCTAAATGCTGAGACTCTTTTTTGCATTTTATGTTACAGCGAGAGAAATAAACTAAAAGGAGATGTTGACAAATAATTTTGTGGCCTCTGTCTTACATCTAAGAAAAAATAAATAAATGAATCACAACACAGAGGGGTGACTGAGAGAGAGGTAACACACAGGTGTCCCAACGTCTTAAAAATCTTCTGCCAGTCTTAAAGCAGAGTTGGATAAGACTGTGTTTCTACACCCTCAGAAGTACTATTTGGACAACATTACATGCTAGAAAATCGTAAATTCCAGTGATAATGGCAAGAAAACAGCAATTAATAAATGTAATGAGATAAAGCATTCTTACCCTAAGAGGTGTAGGCCTTTCATTTAGAGAAACTGCAAAAAAATATCAAAGTGTCAGTGAGTACAGTGGTGTCCTACACAATCCAAAGGCAACTGCAAACTGGAAGAAACTCTGATAGGAAGAGATCTGTCAGACCCAAAGTAACAAGTTTCTGAGGGTCACCGGCTTGCATGACAGGCGTCTCACAGCACAACAGCATCAAGCACAGCTTAACAGAGGCCAAAAAAACAAGTCTCTGTTTCTACTGTGAAGAGGAGACTTTGTGCTGCAGGTTTGACAGGGCGAGTGGCAGTAAGAAAGTCATTCCTTAAAAGACAAAATAAGAAAGTGAGGCTTGCCTGAGCCATGAAATACCAGCGGTGGACTATCATAGACTGGAAGAACAATCTTAAGGGCCGATGAATCAAAATTTGAAATCTTTGGTTCATCACACAGGGTGTTTGTATGCCCTCGAGCAGATGAAAGGATGGTTCCTCAGTGTGTGATACCAACTGTCAAACATGGAGGAGGACGTGCGATGGTCTGGGATTCTTTTTGTCGGTGGCAGAGTTGGTGACTTGCACAGAGTGACTGGCATTCTGAATCAAAAGCGTTTCCACAGTTTGGCTGTTATATCAGCAAAAGGTGGCTACTTTGATTAATCAAAACTTTGAATAAAACTTCGTAAACTTAATGATTCTTTGACTTATTCCTTTATTCACCAATTTTTATTTGTTCAATGCACTGATTTCATGAAACATTAAGACATTAAATTGTGTGCATTTCCATAAAAACTGAAAAAAATGAGGTGTTCTCAAACCTTTGACCGGTAGTGTATATGTTGTAGGGCGGTACGTTGGCGCAGTGGGTAGCGCTGTTGCCTCACAGTTAGGAGACCCGGGTTTGTTTCCTGGGTCCTCCCTGCGTGGAGTTTGCATGTTCTCCCCGTGTCTGCGTGGGTTTCCTCCGGGTGCTCCGGTTTCCTCCCACAGTCCAAAGACATGCAAGTTGGGTGCATTGGTGATCCTAAATTGTCCCTAGTGTGTGCTTGGTGTGTGTGTTTGTGCCCTGCCCGGGGTTTGTTTCTTGCCTTGTGCCCTGTGTTAGCTGGGATTGGCTCCAGCAGACCCCCGTGACCCTGTAGTTAGGATATAGCGGGTTGGATAAAGGATGGATGGATTGCTGGATGGATGTATATGTTGTAAACTCTAGGGGTTGCTGTTGCCCCGTTAACCCCAACAGACAGACGCTCTGGACACCATGTAAAAGTACCAAGAAGTATTTTAATCCTTTGTCTTCTCAGTGACAATGCCTTAGGTACCAGAGCCACAATAACAAAGGTAAATAAACATAAATCAAGCACAAACTGGAAGAACTTTGGAGCTTCCGCTCTCATGACCTGGGAGTACTGCCAGGCTACAGCTCCCCCTGGTGGCACCAACAGCACTCAACAGGGCTGAGCAACTGAACTCCAAGTCCCAAGATGCCCTGCAGGAATTCTGGGCACAACTACATTACAGGGAAGCTGCCATCTAGCCTTTTGGGGGTGGCAGTGTCCAAAAGTATCTGCCTTTCCCCATCCTTCCATCCTTTGGGTGTCCTGGCTGGGTTGAGCTCCTGGCCTTCCATCACAATGTATATTATAATTAATCATAATATACTGTATAATTAATTCTCATATATTATGTACATGTTTAATAAATAAACAGCAACCCCCCAAACACACATAAGAACTTCTGGCTTGGATAATGAAAAGCTGTTGCGGTCAATAACAGCTATGTAGGTGGTGATAAGAAGGTGGGACCAGTCCAAATATACCACAGGTCAGGCATTACCACTTGAATAAGCAGGTCCAGCTTGGTGTGTCCACAAAAGAAACAAGCCGTTCAGAAGTCTGTTCCATCCAGAGTTCAATGGTTGAAGACACCAGCAGTTAGAATGGTTCATCTTGAGAGTGTTCACAATGGAGCGAATCATTTCTCTTGCTGAGTGTAAAACTAAGCATCGACAGGCTGGTGCAACCCCTTCTAGTCGGTCACGTGGACAAATTCAGACCTGCACTTCATTTTCTGGATCACACATTTTAGCTTAAATTGCAGTGTGTTCATGTTTTTAGTGTATTGCATTCACATAAGTCTCCACGTCATCTTATCCTATCAGATGTACTTGTGCAACATTAAAAATCATCTAAAGTAGGAGGCTTATGCCAGTTCTCTGCAATACCCAAAATGCCACAATACCTGAACTTGGCATAACTCACCATGAGATGTGATATTTCCTTCAACTTAAAAAGTGATAGAGGCTGGCCACTTTTGAATTGTGCCCACGGTATTTTTACCCTTGTGATGTCTTCCAGCAATGACAGCAGCATATTCCCAATTTAAAAATACATTTTAAAAAAATTACAGTAACATAGCAAAAAGAAAGAAGCCAAATCGTAATACCTATAATTAATAACAAAAAAAAAAAAGTTGACCAAAATTAAAAAAAAGGAAAGAGAGCTTCTGTAAAAAGGCTGCCACATGATGTGGCATCTAAAAGTGAAGACAGTGATACAATATAAGTTATAAGGGAAAGAAGCTCAAACAAAAATTAAAATGCTGAGAATCATAACAAAATGAATGTGCAAGTTATTGTCTCTGTGGTCCAACTGATTGGCTCTTAATGATAAAAAATTCAGTAAAACTATAGTTGTAGGTCATTCAGCTGCCCTCTGTAAATATGTAAATGCCAGGATGGCCTCCTACCGCAAAGGTCCAAATTTTTTCATTATTTTTCTCACAGCAAAAAAGCATATGCTTAATAGGTTCTTGTGCAGCGACATCCATCCATTTTCAGAATGATTAAACCGAACTGTGCAGTCCACCCAATTCAAAACTCTGTATCTAGAGATTATTCGCCATCTTGTTAGTAACTGATCTTCACTGAAGTTGTACATTTATTTGGCTGTGGAATGTGCACGTCTTTCACACGTCGGTGAGTTTTCTTCTGGGCTTTCCATTTTTTCACCCACACCCACAATGACAAGTGTGTGAAGTTAACTGACAACTCTAGATTGGCCCAGAATGATCGAAATTGGGTGTGTGACTGTGTGTGTCCTGCAACTGACAGGACAGGACTTGTGCCCAGTGCCGCCAGCATATGCACCGGCTCCCCACAACCCTGTAGTGAATAAACCGGTTAGAAAATGGATGGATGTGCAAAATACCCAACAACAAAACTGTCATACCAAAAACATCTTCTGGAGGAATGGACGAGTCTCGTTCACTTATATAACTGAGCCATGACTATCAAGTAAGCGCTGCTGTTCCAGTTGCATACATGAAAAGAGGAGAACTGCTGAGTCATTGTTTGTGAGCCACAGTCTGGATCCATATGGATTTAATTTGGGGAAGGGGCATACCACACAAATTCTTCAAAGCTGTCACAGGGTTGAAAACTTTCACATTCTGTTTTTATTTTTGGGAAAAACTAAATATGCAATCATTAAGCATTTAATTAAATGTAAAACAAAAGAAATGAAAAGTGATTAAAAACACACCGAAGAGTCTAAATAAATATAGCTAATTAGTTTTAAATATCGCATTAATTTAATGGTTTATACTACTGTATATCCCAATCCAGTACAATATTGAAAACGATTAAGAATTGTACAGTTAAGGGTGCTGCACTGCGTTTGCTAACTAAACTCGCCGTTTTATCACAGCCCTGTTACAAAACTATCCAAGAGATCAATGAACTTTACACTTTGTTGGCTTTTTACCCGAATGGCAGGACAAAGTGCGCGGCAGCCAAGCTCGGTATGGGCGTCTCGGTGGAAGCGCGTAGGTTAAATCGGGATTCTGGGGGGATAGCAGGTTAAACGTATAAAGTTCTATCTATCTATCTACAGTATATACAGAAATGTATCATCACTAGCCCATTACATTCTGAAACTGTTATACTTAGAGAACTGCGTGGATCCTAAAGTCCATATGAGCAGCACCCGGTACCACGAAGGAGCCAGACTTTCATTGATGCTGAGGACACAAACCCCTGCACTAATTTGCGAAGGATCAGGAGTCGACACACAAGTGTGGGAAAAGAACTGAAAAACCGGAGGAAAACAAATCACTCGAAATCGCAGAAAATGTATCGACTCCACACAGTCCCTGACCGGAGCAGGAATCCAACTTTTAGGAACTGTGGCTGACCTTTCCGCTGAGCCACTGTGCCTCCTTCACAGAATTCCAGCATTATAACATGCCTGAGAGCGTGCATTGCGTGGCCACCACACTCTGGCAGCGAATCAACCCCACCGCCCCCCCAGCACTCCACCCCCTGGATGACCCTCAAAAGCAGACTGCTGAAGCCTAACTGCTTCTTCTTACTTGTGGGACTCAAGGGAACCAGCAGGTAGACAGCGACCACTAAAGCGCAAGCATGTCCGACCTCGAGGTACTGTAAGCTCTTTTTTTAAGTCTACAAATAACATTCAAGTAGTTTAGTTCCTCTTCTTCCTTTCGGTCGTAGTTAGCATGCCATAAAAATATCCGTGGCTTATACATTACTTATATGTGGATGTGTCAGAACAAAGTTTTCACGAGTTTGCAAAAAAAATGTTCGAAGTAATGCATTTAGAGAGATTTTCATTTTAAAATGATTATCATCAGATTGGGTGTAGCTCCGCTTTATTATTATTATTTTTTTCAAATAGCTATTGTATGCTTTAGTTTCCGCACACGACAATGACACGCAGAGACAATGAACCCTTTTTCACATTTACCATGAGTGGATTAGTATTTTGCAGATATTAATGAATGTGCAAAAAAACTGGCAAGGAAAGTTAATGTTACTCTTCTGATGCGTGTACAGTACTGTACAGTACACGTTTCTCGAGCTGCTGTGATGTTTCTCTCCTTGCGGAATTATTTTCATCTGGTGGGCGTTCGTAAAGCAGCCAATCACATAGCGTGAAAGCACATCTGCCCAGCTGTTCGTACTTGTTCGATCTTCGCGAGTTTTTGTAGCATCGGTTTTGGTTTCCACCTTTAATACACAATAAAGTATCCATCCCCGTTTTTCAGTTGTAGTATCCAATGCCATTTACCTCCTAAAACAAGTTAACGTAGGCTATTTTCGTCGATCACAAACACCTGTGTATCGCTTGTATAATTTCGATAATGAATGGATGAATCTTGATTACATGATTTTGCAAAAATATTACAAAATAGAATGCCGCCTTCTCTTTTATTTCGCACAGCATATATAATATAAAACTATTAAGCCATGGATTCTCAAAATCATGCATTGCACCGCTACCGTATTTGTTTTGATAAGTGCCTTCTGATAACATCATTAATGACAGTAAACGAAATCGCAAACAGTATATATATATATATATATATATATATATATATATATATATATATATATATATATATATATATATACGGAATGTATATATAGACTCTGCATATATATTGTAGCGAAGGACGGCACTGACGTCCCAGGGGTCTCTGGCGCTACACCTAAAATTCGTCTGTTAACTTGAATTTATTTCATGTTGGGTTTCAATCGTGTTTAATGTTGGTTTACAGCTTTAGGCAATGGGAGTGTTTTATTGAAGTTGGTGGGTTGAGGTATAGTTTGCCCACCACTACTGACTGATGCTGTCGGGAATAAAGAATGGGTGTAATTTGAATGTTGCCTTTTGTAGTGATTGTAGCACATGCTCAATATTTTTTTTAAAAATTGTCTTGCTAAATCGTGTCCTTTTGTCTCTCTCTCTCTCTCTCTCTCTCTCTCTCTCTCTCTCTCTATATATATATATATATATACATACATACAGACTGTTACTATAATTTCCACTTCTGTAAAACTTTGAGTTGCCACAAATATTTTTTTAAGCAGAGGAACTAACTCTATAACATAAATTGGGTGTTTATTTTCAGAATTATAAGAGAATAGCTCAGAAGTTCTGTTTAAAAAGAGTGATGAAATTAGTTGCTTGAAAATGTTAAGTTAGAGAATCAAATTTTTTTTTGCAGTGTTATGTATATATTGTGTGAGCGTGTGCGCGTGTGTGCGCGCGTCCACGCGAAGAGATAGAATGTACAGTAATTGTAATTACTCCATAAACACTGACACAAGTACGGCGAGGTAGCAGAGTGTCGATTTTTCCCCAAAAGAAATTCTAAACACGTAAAATTGCATATTATATGTTATGTTACCTAAACTATTTCGTCATCGCAAGACGGCATTAAGCTCAGCGAATCACCAGGCGCTTAGTCAGTCAAATCCGCTCTGCTGAAATATAATACTGCGAGGAGGCAGCCTGGTGAGAACTGCAACTTGTGGAGTTTCATCATTTTGTGTTTTTCTTTTAAAATTTCTATAGTATTTAACTGGATTTGGCAATGAATTCGCCTCTGAAGATCCACGATGCCCTGGTGCACTACCAGAAGGACAGGTAAAGAATGAATTACGCTTACTTCTAGTAATATATGAATAAAGTAAAATGGAGATAATCAAAGTGTATCGACAGTCATAACTTGTTTTTTGCGACAATATAATGCAATAACAAAAAAAATGACTACCAGACAGTTTAATCCCAGACTTCCACTTCAGAGCCCAGAGCACTGTGGACCAACAGTTTGTCTAAAAGACAGGCAAGAGAAACACGCAACATAACGCTGAAAAATAATCAGAGTAACATAAATACGTGTACACACATATGTACAGGATGGTCTTTGGTTTTGTATTTATTGTATTATATTTATGTATACATTTATTTTGTATTTACCTCTTTTAACATGTTGTGAAAATCACTGTTTCAGACTGTAGTAATGGGATGCTAGCACTTGTTCATCAGGTTACTATAATAGATTTATCATTACCAAACAAATGAACAATTTGTGAAGTCTAGTTATTCCAAAGGTGCCAAAATGTCAGATGCAACCTGAGCTTTAGTGTTTAATGTTTTTTATCCATATTGCATAATAATGACTTCATTTCAACCCATACATCTGGTCCAGGGTTGGCACAGTGGAGCAGTGGTAGTCCTGCTGCCTCACATGAAGGAGACCAGGGTTCGTGTCCTGAGTCCTCTCTGCGGTGACTTTGCATGTTCTCTCTGTGTTTGTGTGGGTTTCCTCCGGGTGCTCCAGTTTTCTCCTACTGTCCAAAAACATGAAGGTTATGTTAGCTGTTAAGTTGCCCCTAGCATGTGTGTTGACCCTTCGATGGCTTGGTACCGTGCCCTGGCTTTGTTCCTGCCTTGAACCCTATGCTAGTTGGGACAGGCTTCACAACACCAGCAACCCACAACCCCAGTCTGGATTAAGCAGGTTAGAAAATGACATAGCATCTGGCGTTGTTTGTGTGTTTGCCAATCAAGGAAAAACAGCTTAACCGATGTTCAAAAAATTTTGCATGTAGATTGCTGTTGGTCTAAATTAAGATAAAAGTTACCTGAGCTTTCAGAAGTTTAAACATTTTTGTGCATTATTTCATAAATGGTCGAGATTAAATTAATGACATTTTGCATGTACAGTAGATTACAGTTAACCCAATTTATCATGTAGAACTTATGAAATTTGAAAAGTTTCATTATGGGGCTGGGTGCAATACAGAGAACAACACACAAACTGATAGTTTTACCCAACTTACATATCGTATGATTGATTCAACTATACAACTAGCCACCACGTTTATTAATGTGGGATTAAACGTCCATTCATGAAACCGCAGTAAATGAGAAAATACAAAGGAGTAGCATGTTCATTGTTCCAACCCAGCAAGGATTTAGCAAAATTATGGAATCCAATCATACACAAAAAGAACAAATTCTCTTCTCATGAGAACAACTGAAGAATTAATTGTTATCAGAAAGATAGTGTAGACGACAAATGGAACACCATCATCTCAGCCAGTGGTGTTTAAAGGGTAACCATTTAAAAAACCACAACACATTGCACAGACAAACCTGCACAACACCAGGTACTTCAGGCTAGGATAGAGTAAACTGTAATGGTGTTTCTTATGATATTGTTCTGTAAAGTGCTTTGTGACAATGTCATTATACAAAGAGCTATTTCATCAATAAGTACTGAGTGATGACCATAAACAATAAAATGAGTGTTTACTAAATAAAATCTTGTCATCTTTGCTAACACAGAACAATCCCCAAGTCTGCCCCTACGGCCTATATGCAGAACAACTATCTGGATCTGCTTTTACATGTCCCCGGCAGACTAATAAGCGAAGGTAAGAATACATTCATTCTTTTAATTTATAGTCAGCAACACAGATATGATAATGGGGGTCTCAAGACATAAATTGGCCATGTACATCATGACTCTTAGCATTATTGTTATTGGTACTCATTTATATTTCAGGAAACTACCTGAGTACTTCCCACATGTACCTTCTACTCCATAAGGTTCAACTCTCCACTTCACAGCAGTGGACACACAAAGTGCTGCACAATAAGAACTGCTTTTTTAAGATCACATTTTTATTTAGTTAATCACCTATAAAAACAAACAGTCACAGAGTTTCAAATAACAAAGGTAATACCACAGTGATAAAATCCAATCCCACCCAGTAAATGCATAAAATCCACTCTCCCTCCATCCCCAACATGAAATCCATGCCACAAAACAAAATTAAGAAAATCAACCGCCAGCAACCCTATAATCGCACCCCCACACATCGCTCTGGAGTTTTCAGCTAAAGAGAACTAGGAACACAAAAGAGACAGACACCAATGTTAAGGTGCTAAAAAATAGAAAGGGAAAAGGGAGACTAAAAATAAAAATAGAACAAAAGCTTAGTACATAGGATTTGAGCGCATCATCTGCCTCCTACGGTACCTACCATAGCTTGACTGATTTAGAAGTATTATTAGTTCTAGCAGTGGATATTTCTAAATAAATGAAATTAAAAAAAAAAATGAAACAACCCAGTGTTGAACTGTCATCAGTTCTGAGGATTTCCCTCTAGATGTAACAATCAGCACCCAATAAGAAGACTTTATTTTTGGCAATAATTAAAAAGAATGGAAGGATCATCTGCAAGGAGAAAGTGTGAAGGAAAAACGGGAATTTTACAGTTAAGTTTACGGAAAGCAAATGTGCAACTATAGACCAGAGGGCTAGGATGCACGAAGGAAAGTAACAGAAACATCTTGTGAATGTGAATGATACAACAGATCAAGGAGGTGGTGCTGCTTAATCTGTCATGTTATGACCAGTGAGACTCTTGTGGTTCTAAATGACAACACATATTTGATAATGCAAAAAAGATTTTTATAATGCACTTATTTGAAAGGTGATGTACAGTATATAGTGTATTCAGAAAGTACTCAATCACCTACACTTTATTCACATTTTGCTATGTTAAAGCCTTGGGCTAAAATCATCAAGCAACACTTAATACCCCCAGAATGACAAACCAAAGGATTTTAGAAAGTTTTGTTAATTTCTCTCTATTATAAAAAAGAAATCCTGGAAAGCAAAAGCAAGGCACGATGCGTGATCTTCTCGGAAGTTCTCGAAAGACATTTAAAAGACCCGCGAGACGAAAGACACTTGCCACTGAGCGTCTCGTGGGGACCGTAAACATAAGACTTGTTGCCAAGAGATTGTCCCAGGGCCGTCTCGCGGGGATGTGGAACATGAGATTCTTGCAAGACACACCCTACTTACAACAGATATCATATAAGAGCACGTCCATCAAAAAACAGTCACTCATGTAAAAGCACGTAGTGCACACACATCCTGTGCTCTCAACACATATAAAGCGTAGAAGGACAATACGGAGAATAGACACCCAAAGGCGTTGGAGAGAAAAAAAAGGCAGATAGATTATGAAACCAGTAAAATTCGAAAGTATTGCAGCATCCCAGCCAGGTTGCAGCCTTTTTGGTTTTAAGTGACTGTTCGGTCCAATTGAGGGAGGGCGGAGTACAGCACGGAAGACTGATAGCGGGGTGTTGATTGATGCGGTAAGGGGGGCGAGACATGGAGGATGAGGGATTGGAGAGGGTGCTAGAAAGTTGTGTTTGGGGTTACGAAGTCCGCGATTGTTGAAGTAAAACGTTTGTGACACTTTATCATGTCAGTCGCTACAGTATCAAAGAAAAGATAGAAAAGATTGCATTAGCGCAAAACAAAAGGTAATTAATTATCAGAACCAGGTGTAACTGAAAAAAGAGAAGGAAAAATCGAGGTCAGAAATAAAAGGCAAAGAGTAGACAACAAAGTCTTCGCATTTGCATCATTCAATGCACAAAACGTGGATTTACACAACAATGGACCACACGCTATGAGAATCTGTGGTACTGCAACAGTTAAAACAATGACAAGTTGAATTTCAAAGAATACACAATTCGGTCAGGTGTATATTTATGATCACGGAGAAGCGATGCAAATTTTAACAGGCAAAAAGAAAGGTAATGTATATATTCCACGAATAACATTACACACCAAAGGAGATCGTGATATGCCATTCGTATTAAAATGTTTACAAGTTTACCATGAGAATAGCTTTTGCTATGACAATCAATAAATCACAGGGACAAACATTAGAAAAAGTCTGATTATTTATTAGAGAAACAGAAACAATAGTCACTCACAGGCAGTTATACGTTGCGTTGTCACAATGTGTCTCCAAAAAATATTGTTTTTAATGAAGCTTTAAAGTAAAAGTGCAAATAATGAAATTGAAACAATTCTAAAGAAAAAAAAAATTAAAATTGTATATCCGATTAACCAAACACAGGGGTTGGCAAGCAAAGTGAGCAGGGGGTGAAGCCCCCTAGTATTAAAAAATAAAAAAAAAAGAAATAGACATATCACATTGACACAAGTATCCAGACCGTTTGCTCTGACACTTAAAATTTGGTTTAAGTGCATCCCATTCTAGTGATCATCATAGAGATATTTCTACACCTTGTTTTTTAGTCCGCATGTGGTCAATTGAATTGATTAGACATGATTTGGAAAAGACACACACCTTTGTATATGAACCCCCAGAATTGAGAATGCATATCTGAACAAATACCAAGCCTTTAGGTTGAAGGAATTGACTTTAGACAGGACTGTGTCAAAGCACAGATCTAGAGAAAATCACAAAAAAACCCTGCAGCAGTCAAGGTTCTCAAGAGCACAGGGGCCTCTGTAATTCTTAAATGGAAGAAGGCTGGGACAGCCAAAACTCTCCCTAGAACTGGCCACCCAACCAAACTGAGCAAGGACCTTGGTAAAAGGTGACCAAGAACTCAATGGTCACTCTGGCTGAGCTCCAGAGAGCCTGTTTGGAGTTGGAAGAAACTTTCAGAAGGTAAACCATCACAGCAGCACTGATCTGGGCTTTACGGCAGAGCACCCCAATGAAATCTCACTTGGAATTTGCAAAAGGGCACCTAAAGGAATCTTAGACAGTGTGAAACAAGATTCTGTGGTCTGAAGAGACCAAGATAAGCGTCATGGCTGGGGGAAGCCAGGCACTTCGCATCACCTGGGCAATACCATTCCAGCGATGAAGTATGGTGGTGACAGCATAATGCTTTGGGGGTGTTTTTTTAGCAGCTGGGACTGGGAGACTAGTCAGGGTTGAGACAAAGCTAAACAGAGCTAAGTACAGAGATATCCTCAAAGGAAACCTCCTCCAGAGTGCTCTGAGCCTCAAACTGAGTCAGAGGTTCACCCTTCAACAGGACAATGACCTTAAGCACAAAGCAAAAGCAACACAGGTGTGGTTTGGGGGCCCCCTTGGAAATGTCCTTGAATTGCTCAGCCAGAGGCCAGACTTGAGCCCAATTAAGCATCTCTGGAAAGACCTGAAAATAGTTGTCCACCAATGGTCTATATCCAACCTGACAGAGAAGAAAGGCAGAAGATCCCCAAATTCAGGTGTGTGAAACTTGTTGTGACACCAGGCTGTAAATGCTGCCAAAGATGTTTCAACTAAGTACTGAGTAAAGGGTCTGAATACTGGGTCTATGTAAAATTTTAGCTTTTTATTTTTTATAAATATGCACATTTTTCTAAAATCCTGTTTTTGCTTTGCCATTCTGGGGTATTAACTATTGCTTTGTGTAGGGAAAGAGGAATTTAAATGATTTTAGCACAAGGCTGAGCTATAGCAAAATGTTAAAAAAAGTGAACGGGTCTGAATACTTTCTCAATCCACTGTAAAATCAATATTTAGGATTGTTACCACCATTTTAATTCTGGTCAAATTTACTAGTTTGAAGATTTCAGATTCTAAAATAGCACAGCTGTTAGGCTTTACTAACTCACTCATGGTTTCCTCCAAATATGTAACCACAAACGTACAACTGGACCAACAATATCAGGAATGTAAAACTTGATATTCATGCTAAAAGTTTAGAAAATGTTATGGATGCAGGTGGCATTGTGTTTAGGGTGGGCACCTCTCAGCTCCAGGACAATGAGTCTCAAACCCATGTTGGGCTGCCTGTCTGGAACACACTGTATATGTTGCATCATTTGGTGACTCTAAATTGTCCCACAAGTGTGAGTGTGTGTGCCAATATGCCCAATGCACCATGCAGGATTGCTTTGTGTCCTGCACCTAGCACTGCTGGAACAGGCTCTGGCTTCCTACAACCCTAAAAATAAATTTAGACAACTCGGTAAATAGATGGATAAATATTTAAATATATGCTTGCATTTCCAATGAGAATAAATCACTGTTTAAAATAAATGTCTTGGTAATATTTTTTAATTTTGTAAAACTTTACCAATTTGTGAATAATTTGTTGGTGTGGAAGCTATTCCCGAATAGAAGCATCAAAAAGGTTTACCTTGTTCTTCAGTAATTCTTAATCCCTACTGGTAGCTGAATAAATGTACAGTATAAAAACCTTTTCTTTCCCAGCCAGGACCCCACTCTAGGAGCAAGCATAGCAGCTCATCTCACTTACTTTACATGAAAAATGTAGATAAGATCAGGCCATTAAGCCCAACAAAGCTTGTCCAAAGTAACATAAAGTTGACATCTGAAGGTCCCTAAAGTCCTACTCTCCACCACAATATTTGGTCATTTATTCCATATGTCGGTGCTTCTCTGCATGAAGAAAAACTGTCTAGCATTTGTGCAAAATGTACTCTTAACAAGCTTCAAACTGTGCCCCAGTGTTCTTGTTGAACGCATTTTAAAGTAACAATCTCAATCCACTCTATCAATTTCTTTCATAATGGTAAACACTTCAAACATGTCACCTAGTAATCTCCATTTGCTTAAACTGAAAATGCTCAACACCTTCAATAGCTCCTTATAGCTCATACCTCTTAGTCCTGAAATTAGCCTAGTCGCCTTTCTCTGGATTTTTTCTGGTGCTGCTATGTCTTTTTTTGTGGCCAGGTGACCAAAACTGAACACAGTACTCCAGGTGTGGCCTCACTAGCATGTTATAAAGCTTAAGCATAATCTCCTTCCACTTTTACTCTAAACATCACGACCTAACAATCTGTCAGCCCTCTTAATGGCTCCTGAACACTGTCTGGATGTGTTGGTAGTGATGGCTCCTACATCCTTCTCTTAAGGTGTACTTTCACATTTCAGACTTTCCATTGAGTCACATAATGTGAAATCTGAATGCCAAGGGCTTCTTCTTTTGAAAGCTCCATCAACAGATCACATATTTAAAATAATCATGTGTTTTTGGATACACTTTACAGCTGGCTCTACCGAATCCTGCCTTCAGTTTGCCACAAGCCGTTTGCCCCCATGGAGCAAGGCTATTTAACACATAACTGGGATGAAGTTGAGCCTGAGCCTAATCAGGTAGAAAATTTCTTTACTTTTATTTGTTATTTGTATTAATGATTTGTTTATTTAAATGAAATGTACACGAGTTGTTTGGAATTTTTATCTTTCTTCCTCTATCATTCTCATTCCACTACTAAAGATGGATATAAAAATAACAAAAGAACGCTGTGTAATAAATTTAGACCAGAACATTTAGACACCTAGGCTTAGGAAGGGTAATATTTGATCCTCCTTCACTTTCAAGGTGTCTGGCCATCAAGCATTTTAAGGGAACACTGCAATCTTGTACTTTGGCTAGACATCTCTCTTTCATACTGGTATGCCCACTGTGATAGATGACCAGGGGTCCTTGCCTGGCCGGGACGCCCTTCTGAGGAGAAGACCAAGGGAGAGGACATATCAACAGCAGTACCTCCCCCGGGACATTACAGGGCAGCCTCAGATGAAGGAGGGCACCTGGACAGCTCCGGAGCCGTGGTCTGCAGCATTTCCACCACACTTGGAAGTGCTGCCAAAAGATGATCAGGGTGCAGTATAAAAGAGGCCGCCTCACTCCATTCGGGGAGCCGGAGTCGGGAGGCAGAACACAGGGCTTGCGAGAGAGGAGTGGAGGTGGCAGAGAAGAAAAGAGAGAAGGAAAGGAAGGACTGAGCTACTGTATATTGTGCGTTTGTGTATTGTGAGCCGGAAAAGACTGAAGAAAATGAATGCGTGTGTTTTTGAGACATTGTTGGTCTGGGTGTCTGTCTGTGTCTGGGCTTCTTCTACACCACTAAATGCCATTTCAGCAGACGTACATAGGGTACCCCCTTTAAAGCAGCCACCCTGTCTGCACACTCAGGCTCTCTCTCCACTTGCCTGTGTGGCTCACCTGGTGGCTTCTGTGAGTGTTTCTCCTGCTTTGTGCCAACCTGTTGATGCTCCTGCCACTTTCTTTAACTGTTGCCAACAGGATATGCCCTATAACAGACTATAAAAATATCTTGACAAGAAATTCTCTTTAAGGTAAAAACATAAGCATGTTAAAAGTGTGATTAAACAAGTTAAAATTCTGCAATAGAGAAATTATGGAAAAAGAGTGATGGTGTAAAGTGATGTTGAGATTTTAATGTGTATTCACCACAACTGACTTTCTGCATAAGTAGTGTGATATCTGCACCTGAAGATAGGAAATACAAAGTGAATGTACACTTGCTTACCAATAATGCAGTGCACATTCATGTATAAATGGGTTTTTTATCTTTCTGTGTTAGTTTATAACTAATATTTGAGGTTACATGCTGTTTTTCAGCTCCGATGGAAGCCATTCATAGTTCCTAAGTCAAGTGAAAAGAAAGTCGACTTTGTCATGGTAAGTTGTCATTTCTGTTGCTTTTATTGCTGTGTTAACAAATAACATTAACGTTTGATCCTGAAACTGCAGACAGCAAAATTATCGAAAATGTAAGGTTTCTGTAACCTTTTTGTATGGAGGGAAACACCAAGAAGTCCAGAAAATACAAATATGGCCAGTTTATTTACCTTAAAGTAGATATAAAAGGGGGTAGCACGGTGGCGCAGTGGTAGCGCTGCTGCCTCGCAGTTCGGAGACCGGGTTCGCTTCCGGGTCCTCCTGTGTGGAGTTTGCATGTTCTCCCGTGTCTGCGTGGGTTTCCTCCCACAATCCAAAGACATGCAGGTTAGGTGGATTGGCGATTCTAAATTGGCCCTAGTGTGTGGGTGTGTTTGTGTGTGTCCTGCGGTGGGTTGGCACCCTGCCCAGGATTGGTTCCTGCCTTGTGCCCTGTGTTGGCTGGGATTGACTCCAGCAGACCCCTGTGACCCTGTATTCGGATTCAGTGGGTTGGAAAATGGATGGATGGATAGATATAAAAGAGTGAAACATACAGGAACTAAAAAGCATCTTAAAACACCAAAACTTCCCAACTGTCTCTGTGCGCCAATATGTTCCCTAAACTGTTTTCTCATGCTTTGCCCACTTGCCTATCTCAAGTAACAGCCAAAAAATATCCCCTTCCCCACCCTCTATCTTTATTAGACTTGGCCTCTTTTCCTCCCACCAGCTCAGCACTCATTTCAATGTAAATCCCAACTCTGCATGCTGTAAGCCTATGAGTATGGGGCAGCTTAAACCCCATTCTGGACTTATTTACTTCAGAAACACCAGACTGGAGCTTCTTCCACCACCAGTGCTGCCCCATAAGACAACTAGGCTTAGTCCACATCCTTTTATATACTGTATATATATATATATATATATATATATATAGTATAATATATATATATATATATATATATACAAATATATATATATATATATATATACTCAGCAAAAAAAGAAACATCCCTTATTCAGGACTGTGTATTTCAACAATAATGTTTTAAAAATCCAAATAACTTTACAGATCTTCATTGTAAAGGGTTTAAACAATGTTTTCCATGCATGTTCAATTAACCATAATCAATTACTTAACATGCACCTGTGGAATGGTCGTTAAGACCTTAACAGCTTACAGAAAGTAGGCATTTAAGGTCACAGTTCTAAAAACGCAGGACACTAAAGAGACTTGTCTACCGACTGTGAAAAACACCCAAAGAAAGGTGCCCAGGGTTCCTGCTCATCTGCGTGAACGTGCATTAGGCATGCTGCAGGGAGGCATGAGGACTGCTGATGTGGCTAGGGCAATAAATTGCCATGTCCGCACTGTGAGACGCCTAAGACAGCGCTACAGGGAGAGCGGAAGGACAGCCGATCATCCTCGCAGTGGAAGAGCCCGGATCTCAATCCCATTGAGCACGTCTGGGACCTGTTGGATCGCAGGGTGAGGGCTAGGGCCATTCCCCCTAGAAATGTCCAGGAACTTGCAGGTGCCTTGGTGGAAGAGTGGGGTAACATCTCACAGCAAGAACTGACAAATCTGGTCCAGTCCATGAGGAGGAGATGCACTGCAGTACTTCAAGCAGCTGGTGGCCACACCACATACTGACTGGTACTTTTGATTTTGAGCCTCCCTTCATTCAGGGACACATTGTAAAACATTTTTAGTTTGTCTTATGGTGTTGACTCTTTTAGTGTTCATACAAATATTTACACATTAAGTTTACTGAAAGTAAAAACAGTTGAAAGTCACAGGACATTTCTTTTTTTGCTGAGTATATATATATATAGTAAGAAAGGTGCTATATTGCACCCAACCCGGCACAGTCTTGACACAGGAGGCATGTATAAAATAAAAAGACTTTTATTTTTCTTCAGCTGGAGGGTGCGTCTTCCCAGTAATCCCTACAGCCACAACACAGTCCCAAGCACTGAAACCACTCCACAAAACACTCTCTTCTTCTACGTCCACAGCTTTGTCCTTCTTCCTCCCGACTCTGGCCGCCAAATAGTGGTTGTTGGCTCCCTTTTATTGGGTACCCTGAAGTGCTCCAGGTGTTTGATTGCCAACATCTGGCTGCACTTCCAGGTAAGGCGAAACCAATGTCCAAAAGGAGCCAGCCGCTCCTGTTGCAGCACCTCCTGGCGGCACCTGCAGAACCCAAAAGAGCTGCACAGAACTCCAACCCTCATGAAGCCCTGGGGGAGTCCGAGGCACCGCTGCAACCCAGGGAGGCTGCCATCTAGCATCCAGGAGGTGATACTGGGCTTGTCCCCCTTGTCCCCCTGGCAGAAGTGGTGAAGGGGTGTCCCGGCCAGGCATATATTTATATTGGATTTTAGAAGGCCTTTGATAAGGTGTTTAAGCAAACAGAGATTAAGAAATCACATGATCAAAGTATATAAAATTATGAAAGGAATTGGTACAGTGGATCGTTTTACTTTAAAATATGTTCTTCAATAAGAACACATTGGCACATTTGAAAACCTAAGGGCAAGTTTTCTCCCACAAACCACAGACAGATGGAATACATTACCAAATACTATGGTGGAAAGTAGGACTTTAATTTAAGGAAGAATGCAGACATATCAAAAGCAGCACCTCCCCCGGGGCACAAGAGGGCAGCCTCACATGAAAGAGACCAACCTGACAGAGGGCGCCTGGACAGCTCCAGAGCCGTGTATAGTATAAACATGTCTTTTGGGCTGAAAGGCCTTTTCTCGTCACAATTGTTCTAATGAAACCTTCAAAGGAGAAGATGTCCAGAGTACACGTGCCGCTCTTTCTACTTGAGGAATAGCTCATTTCTATAAACTACCAGGTTGACTCTAATCCCACCTTTTAGCAGCATTCCTTTCTTAGTGTATTCAGTTGCAGCCACATGAGTGGCCGTTTTGAAGAATCTAAGAGTCTATTCTCATTAACAAGAAGGCTGACTTAATAAAGTGGCCAAAAGGTATACATTTTCATTTTATTCTTGAAAATATATCAGAACATTTGTGCATGATAAGAGCAAGTAACTCTGTAATAAAGCAGTTATGCTGCTGCGGCTTCACATATCCACTGCCCTGTGGTCATATCATATGCTCAAGTGTTAACCGTGTGGAGTTTGCACATTCTTCCCATATTTCTGTGGGTCTTCCTAAGGGTACTCTGCTTTTCCATGTTCTTTTCCTCTTTGCTTTAATGTGGCAGTTCCAAATTGGCCCCTGTGTGAATGTGAATGTGCGTATAAGTGGGCCCTGTGATGGACTGGCACCCTGTCCGGTGCTGTTTCCTAGGCTCCAGCTCCTGTAACACTGAACTGGATTAAGCAGGTTTAAGAATGTTATGTACGAGAGCGGCATTGTTCATTGATATTATATTTGCTCTTTCAGATCTCTGAGACTCTATGACGATAATAATACTTTGTTTTTAGATGGTAATTGTAAAGTAAAATATAATGCAAACAATTCTGCAAAATCTGTAATTTAATTATTTTAACTATTATTACAATTATTTAGTTAAAAGTTTCTATGTAACATTTTAATGAAAAAAATATATTTCTCAAATCATTTTCTTCACAATAAGACTTTCTGCAAAATATTCTTTATTGCAGGGTTTGCATACCCTGTGTGGTGCTGGCGATGTTAGATCTCACAATGGCATTGCTGTCCATATTTATGCCTGCAACATCTCCATGACTGACAAGTACGTTCTATTTATATATTGTGTGTGTATATATGAAGTGGTGAATTGTAGTGGGGAGCTGGTGAAATGTGGGTAAGGACAGGTGTCTGCAGTCAACAAGAGACAGAGAAGAGAGAGGTTGGGAGCATGCACCGATACAGAGCATCACCGCACCCACCACACATGAACCACCTCAAAGTCCCACATTAGGACCCGAGCACAGCCGTGCAACAAGTGACACCTCAGCACCACCCTAGTTCAAATGGATTGGGACAATGTGAGGTTTTTACAGTAGCTGGAGTACCAATCCTGCCACCAACCCCTGAGTTTTCCCTGCAAGTTGGAGGACGGAACCTAGCAAAAGGTATCAATACACCATCTCCACAACATGGAGCAGGTTACAACGTGGGTGCTTTTTGTGACATTACAGTTTTTCCTTAGAATTAAACCACGTCTAATTCCTTGTGAAAGCAACTGAGCAACCTTTACCCAAGGTATGTTGATTGCATTTAAAAAGCAAGACCACTCTTTGTTAGAAAAGAAGCTACAGGGGACAATAAGTGTAGGAAATATAAGAAAATGTCAGAAAAAAAACTTAAACTGTTTTATAGCTTAATCTCAAAAGGTACAAAGAATTAACAAGAAGTTTGTTAAAAAGATAACAAACGAACCCACACAAAACAAAATTCTATTGCCTTATTGGGTCTTCCTTTTAGATATTTTATCTCTCTCTAGCAGGCATTTTATCTGTTCTGACCTTCCTTCCCTCTCAGATGAGCCTTTGTCCTTTACCAACCCCTATAACGACAGTCGGCCCTGTGTGTACGGGCCAGACTGCAGTCCAGTGCTTGAAGTGGGCTGGTACTCACCACTACTCTGTTTCAGCACTTCTAGATTTTATTGTTTGGAGTATCAGAAGTTTTTCCATGTGTACCAGCAGTGGTTGAAGTCAGCCAAAACTCAGCAAGACATTGTACCAGTACTTCTACCCTTTACTTTTCAGAGTATGGTCAGTTTTTCTTTCAAGGCCTCCAAACTGACACTACTCACAACCTCGCAGTACTATAATGCTACACGTGTTGGGTGGCAGATGGGAATTGTAGAGAGGGGGTCTCCTGCCTTACATCTCTCCATATACTAGCTTAAATTTGTACGAAGGGGACCCCAGCTGAAGAAGGCAAAACACCTGGAGTACTGCCTGTTCCTTTTTTCCATGTCATCCACTATTCCCATACATTTTGTTTTGTCCAGCATCTTTCTACAGTGACCACCACTGTAAGTCACTTTACAACTATAACATTAAACAAGATTGGTTTATATACAGTACATACATTTTACAACTGGACGACAAGTAGATTAAGGGACCTTGAGTAAGAGGCAGGGATTGAACCAGCAACCTTCCAATTTAAAAAACCAACTCATTGGCTGCAGAGTGGTGATACTCGTAACTGTCCTCCAGTCACCTGCTACCTACCTGTAGAGCCATGCAGTGGTGTCCTCCATTTATTATATGCTTTAAACTGACTGTGTGCTTTCTACTACTTGCAATGCAGTTTAATTGAATATTCAAACCTGAAACACAAACTTGAAAG
Source organism: Polypterus senegalus (assembly GCF_016835505.1). NCBI lineage: Eukaryota > Metazoa > Chordata > Cladistia > Polypteriformes > Polypteridae > Polypterus > Polypterus senegalus. Next base: position 275,503,720 of record NC_053155.1, read on the forward strand.
AAACCCACACTTAGTTCCATATACAGAAAACTACTAGCCCATGGATATGATAGATAGATAGATAGATAGATAGATAGATAGATAGATAGATAGATAGATAGATAGATAGATAGACAAGGCACTATATAATTAGATTAGATAGATAGATAGATAGACAAGGACAAGGCACTATATAGATAGATAGATAGATAGATAGATAGATAGATAGATAGATAGATAGATACTTTATTAATCCCAAGGGGAAATTCACAAATATGTTTAGAATTATTAAGGCCAATCTTTTACATTTATAGTTTTATGCATTAAATGCTTTATTAATAGTTCCAGCTACAATCTTCTTTTACATGTGCTTATTTTGGCGAAAAAAATCATACTGCATGTTCAATGTTTATAATCAATAATAAAAGATATTGATAAAACATCTCTGCATATTAAGGACTAGGAAAATAATTGTGTAGTACTTGCACCTGACATGCCTAACAAGTATTAGGAAGCTGTGCATTTCTAGATGTATGTGCAACTTAATTTAATTAATGTCCATTGTTAAATATTGTTGCAGATGCTTTTACAATGCAGATGGTGATTTTCTTATTGGTGAGTATACTATTATGCCCGGATTTGCACCTTTTTCAATAATTAAAATTCTCGAGTGAACTTTCTATTGATGCCCCTTCAGTGGTTGACTTCTGTCGCTTGTCTGATGCCATCAGGACAGGTTCTGGTTCAGCTACAACCCTGAACTGGATCAGTAAATACACAAATCAGAGGTAAACATTCTACTAAGTCAGATAAAGTGGACCACCTGTTGAGCCACAGTTCCATTCCATCTGAACTAGTGTGTTGCTGAGGTTTCACCCATTGTATGGCTGCACTCATGTCCTAATCTGGGATCCTGAGCTGGTTTGTCATGTGTTGGGTGTGGTAATGCGCTGTATCAGTGCAGGTTCCTAACCTCTCTCTCTCTCTCTCTAAAGGAAAACTACTTTAGATATGGAAATAATTAGCAAACTCCATAATGATTGTGTCCAGGACAAGATCTGAATTCTGCCTGGCAATTACTTGGTTAGAAAATGTAAAGAGTTTCTCTGAGATATACCTCTTACTAGTTTGATTTGATTTTTGCTTTACCCTATTGGCAGGATGCAACCTTAGACAGGGTGCCAATCCATTTCAATGTGTGCACACTTCCACAGCAGTCCAAATCAAAATGCACACTGTTGACATTTGAGGGGAAAGCAGAAGGGCTTAAATAAAAACCCTACACAGGTACAGAGAGAACATGCAAAACATACACAGACAATGACTTGGCCCAGGATTCAAACCCAATGTCCTGGAGATGTGATACGGGAGTATTAGACACTGTGCCACTGTCCGTCCTTCCATCTTCTTTACCCCCTTATCTGGACAGGATCATGGGAGACAATCCCATCAATCATGGAGCATAAGGCAGGAGTAACACCTGGACAGAATGCCTTTCCATCACTGGGTGAACACACACACACTTGGGCCAATTTAGTAACAGCAATTAACCTATCCTGCAGGTTTTTGGATGATGGGAGGAGAGGAAGCCCATGTGGCAAACATGCAGTGAACACCTGAGACGTGAATCCTGTTCTTCTTACTGCTGTACCACCATGCCACCCACTGGGCCACTACATGCATAGTGCATATGAGATAAAAAAATGATAAAAGATGTGTTGAGTTGGCAGAATATCCCAGATTTTGGTCTGATATATACCAATATTCGTGTTTTGTTTACCAAATTAGCAATCACCACTTTTGAGCCATTTGCTTCCTATTTGTTTGTTTGAAACGTGTGAAGTTTTCTACTTTCTACCTTCCCCTCAAATTCAGTTTTGTCTTGCATATGTTGTTTCAGTACCACAGCTTGGAAAACTACTCATTACAACAGAATTTGGGAAGATGATGGTGGAACCAAATGAAATCTGTGTGATTCAGGTAACACTGAGAATTTTAAAACATGATGGGAAGATAAGCATTTGGTTAACATTTTTATATTATACAAATCAGTTTCTAGATGCACCTATTGTATATCTATATCTATATAAAATCCAGTGTCTGTCTATCTGTTTTTCACGAGAGAACTACTAAACAGATTTAGATATACAGTGGTGTAAAAAACTATTTGCCCCCTTCCTGATTTCTTATTCTTTTGCATGTTTGTCACACAAAATGTTTCTGATCATCAAACACATTTAACCATTAGTCAAATATAACACAAGTAAACACAAAATGCAGTTTTTAAATGATGGTTTTTATTATTTAGGGAGAAAAAAAATCCAAACCTACTTGGCCCTGTGTGAAAAAGTAATTGCCCCTTGTTAAAAAATAACCTAACTGTGGTGTATCACACCTGAGTTCAATTTCCGTAGCCACCCCCAGGCCCGATTACTGCCACACCTGTTTCAATAAAGAAATCACTTAAATAGGAGCTGCCTGACACAGAGAAGTAGACCAAAAGCACCTCAAAAGCTAGACATCATGCCAAGATCCAAAGAAATTCAGGAAAAAATGAGAACAGAAGTAATTGAGATCTATCAGTCTGGTAAAGGTTATAAAGCCATTTCTAAAGCTTTGGGACTCCAACGAACCACAGTGAGAGCCATTATCCACAAATGGCAAAAACATGGAACAGTGGTGAACCTTCCCAGGAGTGGCCGGCCGACCAAAATTACCCCAAGAGCGCAGAGACGACTCATCCAAGAGGTCACAAAAGACCCCAGGACAACGTCTAAAGAACTGCAGGCCTCACTTGCCTCAATTAAGGTCAGTGTTCACGACTCCACCATAAGAAAGAGACTGGGCAAAACGGCCTGCATGGCAGATTTCCAAGACGCAAACCACTGTTAAGCAAAAGAACATTAGGGCTCGTCTCAATTTTGCTAAGAAACATCTCAATGATTGCCAAGACTTTTGGGAAAATACCTTGTGGACTGATGAGACAAAAGTTGAACTTTTGGAAGGCAAATGTCCGTTACATCTGGCGTAAAAGGAACACAGCATTTCAGAAAAGGAACATCATACCAACAGTAAAATATGGTGGTGGTAGTGTGATGGTCTGGGGTGGTTTTGCTGCTTCATGACCTGGAAGGCTTGCTGTGATAGATGGAACCATGAATTCTACGGTCTACCAAAAAATCCTGGAGGAGAATGTCCGACCATCTGTTCGACAACTCAAGCTGAAGCGATCTTGGGTGCTGCAACAGGACAATGACCCAAAACACACCAGCAAATCCACCTCTGAATGGCTGAAGAAAAACAAAATGAAGACTTTGGAGTGGCCTAGTCAAAGTCCTGACCTGAATCCAATTGAGATGCTATGGCATGACCTTAAAAAGGCGGTTCATGCTAGAAAACCCTCAAATAAAGCTGAATTACAACAATTCTGCAAAGATGAGTGGGCCAAAATTCCTCCAGAGCGCTGTAAAAGACTCATTGCAAGTTATCGCAAACGCTTGATTGCAGTTATTGCTGCTAAGGGTGGCCCAACCAGTTATTAGGTTCAGGGGGCAATTACTTTTTCACACAGGGCCATGTAGGTTTGGATTTTTTCTCCCTAAATAATAAAAACCATCATTTAAAAACTGCATTTTGTGTTTACTTGTGTTATATTTGACTAATGGTTAAATGTGTTTGATGATCAGAAACATTTTGTGTGACAAACATGCAAAAGAATAAGAAATCAGGAAGGGGGCAAATAGTTTTTCACACCACTGTATTTCTATAATTTGCTTGAACATTCCAGTTGATTCTCTCATCGCTGTAAGTACCATAGTTCGCTTGCAGTACCGATTCATTTACGCGAATCCGAGAAAGCAGCTGCAGGCCAATGGGAGAGTGGCGAGGCCCTCGTCACTCATGTGCCAGCCTCCATGTGAGTCGCTATACCTCTCGCCACGTGTTGGAGTGTACCTTGCCTCTGCTTAGCTAGCGATACCTGTTTGTTCAACAGACATTATCATCTACAGATTGTTAAGGAGTAACGTTTGATGTTTTTGATAGAGAGATCAGAGCTACGTGTGTTTTAGAGGGTAGCTTCTGATTTCCAGAGATATCACCGCCACGTGCTCTTCTCCCCACGTGGGGGACGCTTTCCCATCAGAGCTGAACATGATCAGATACAGTGCCAATGTTTGATGTTGGAAGTGTACATACCTACCTTCCGCTTGGCCAGAACTACAACTTTTTTTTTTTTGTTATTGATTTTTAAGGTTTTTCTTGTTTCACTACTATGTGGGTGGAGGCGCAGGGGACAGCTAGTACAGTATAAATGAATGTGGCACATATTACTTGTTCATTGTGTGTGTACTTTTATTGAGCATTATTTTCCATTTGATTTTAATAACTGAGAAGGGGTGCCCAGTCTGCAAGAGGCTGCTATTCACAAAGTACCCACTAGGGTGGTTTGTCCTGCCATGTTCCTGTACGTGGTGTCCATGCTCCAGTAAACTCTTGGATGCTGAGCACTCTTTCACATCATGCTGAACTTGTAAATAGGAAATGTAATAATACAGAAGTTAAATAGAACTGAACTATACACCATTTCCAAAATATTTTGTTAACAACAAAGTGACCACTGGAAATCTAAGCAGCCAGTTCTTATATTTACTTTATGTTGTAGAAATGTATCCTCAATAAATGTACCTGCAGATGGATGTGGGGGCCGGGACTGTAGCATAAAGTACCAAATGTGATACAAATATTCTAACAGCACCAGGGCTTTCTCAAACCCATTCTAACAGTGGATTTAAGGTTTAACTCGGGGGGGACACCCTTTGATAATATACTCAGTTACATACTTTAACTAATTTAATAAATCTAGCATGGGTCTAATTCTAGTTAAACAGCCTCAAAATGTTTGCCACTCTCATTTTACCAGCCAGAATCACAAATTCCTAATTCTGATCTCATTTTAGGCCTATTAATTGAACAACTGAAACACTTCTATAGAATGGAGATGCACAACAACCGGATCATTTTATTTTAAAGTACAATTCATTTTTTTTGGTTCTATCCCAACGTTTTCGTTATGTCTTAAGAGTAGAACTGGCAAAGGCAATTTAATTCTCACCTCAGACTAATTAGATGGTGTTCTTCCTCAAAGACTATTGACGAATGTTTCAGCTTTTATAAGACCCACTGTTAGGTCCAAGGTGTAATAAACAGTTTCATGTTTGTTTGTAGCAAGGAATGTGTTTCAAGGTTGATGTATTTGGCGAGACCAGAGGGTACATCCTGGAGGTGTTTGGAGCCCATTTTGAACTACCCGATCTTGGACCAATTGGTAGCTAAACAATTTATCTACTTCACTTTATTTCTTTACTATTATAACAACCCCCTCACCATAACATATCCTCTGGCAGGTGCCAACGGCTTGGCCAATCCCAGAGACTTCCTGGTTCCTGTTGCATGTTATGAAGATTACAAGGCTCCCAGTGGATATACAGTTGTGAACAAATACCAGGGAAAGCTGTTTGTAGCTCAGCAGGTAAGTGATGGCAGAATTAACTATTAGGAACCATAATGAATCAAGGATAACACTCCCTACTGTTCACATTCATGTACTTTTTTTCAGTTTTAAAAGTGTAATCATCCACATTACCATTAGACAATACATATAACTGAGCTATGAACAGTCAATAATACTAAATCAGAGGTGTAAATTAATTGGTACTGTAGGTACACACACAATGAAGTCTCAATCACAGCTCAAGCAAATGGCTGTATGACAGCTAATATGTTAATGGCCCACAGGCAAAAAAACACTTACAAGTCTGTTGATGCAGCATTTAATATTTGTTGTATATGTTAAGAGTCTTCCTATTTGATACTTTTCATGTGTCTAGGATGGAAATACTGTTTTGTTTGTATTAATCACATCAGTGAACAAAGAATCTACCTATTTATATCACAGGGTTTCTCTCCATTCAATGTGGTCGCCTGGCATGGAAATTATACCCCCTACAAATACAACCTAAAGAATTTCATGGTGATAAACTGTGTTGCTTTTGACCATGCAGTGAGTATTCAATATGCTCAAAATTATATATAATTAGAGTTATCAAAGGTTCCAAAATTATATATTAGAAAATGTTTTCCTAGATATTGGCATGTCACAGGAAAGGGTATATTGCACTGAATAATCCTGTAAGAAATGATTACTGTAATAATTTCTGAAAATTATTCATATTTATTATCTAGGTATATATTAATAAAGAATTGTATTGTGATCTCCTTTTATAGTCATTTCATGCCGATTTACTTTACACTCAGTTTAAATTAACATATTGATAAATTCCACTCAGTATTTTTGAAGGCCCTGATTTTTGCATATTACCTGGAGCCACACATTAGTGCTGCTGCCAGATGTTCATTTTACCTTATAGTGAGGTCTGGTAAGGTACATCATAATATATTAATACAATTAGGAAGCATACATTTAAATATACTCTCTCTATATAAAATCCTAAAAGTGCAATGATTTTGTGCAACAATTTTATGTGACTTTTTAGGTCACTTTTTTGTCACGCTTTAAATCGTCTTATTTTAAAACCTACGTATATATCTTTGGTGTCATTCTTTTCAGAATTTATCGAACTTTAATGTGATGTCGTTAGATTTTCAGATTCTTATTCCATTTTTGAACTATAAACTAAAATATCAAGAACTCATGTCCCGCGAGACAAGACTTTGTGCCAAGTGATTTAACCAAGCCCGAGACCGGAATTAAAAGACCAAGAGTAGGACATCTGCTGTACAGGCTTTTAAATGTTGATGAGATGAGATGCAGATCACGCGGCACGACAGCAGCAAGCCAGCAGCTGATCAAGCAAAGAGGAGGTAAAAAAAAAAACTGTATTTGTTTCCCATTGTACCACCATTTAAGAGGTGGTTTTGGAGAAGCGACCGCATCTCCTTGGGGTGCGTTCAGCCCCCTCTTCACAACGCGAGCGGCAGAGACGCAAAGTGGCTGGCGCGTAGCACAGGCCACGGGGGGTGGCTAGCGAAGCGAGCAGGGAGTAAGCCCACTAATAACGTATATAAGATAAAACAACCAAACAGTCTGTAACAACCTTACCAGGCCTCACTTTCCTGAGTTGCTCTGACAGGGCAGGATTTTCAAGCGACAGCTTCACACATCTGTCCCACTTTCTGCATCACTTATTCACTAAATGATTTAAGAGGGTGTAGATAAAACAAATGTTTTCTTTTATATATACAGACTGAGAGAAAATTGTTTGCTAAAGAAGATATGTAAGAGATTTAGTGAATCTCCCCATGTGTTAAAAAGTATAGTAAAACACCCACTTTCTAGACTGTCCACATATATTTTGCTATCTGAATAGAGTGCACTTCAGCATTGTTTGTCTTTCATTTTCAGGATATTACAAAAAAGGTGTTAATAAGGCCTATATAGGTGTTAAATACTTGGACCAAAAGACTTAATATCAAGATGTCAAAGCAGAGAGAAGGATTCATCATATTCAAAAATTATGGTGACATGCTCTTTTACAGGACCCATCAATCTTTACTGTGGTGACGGCAAAGTCAACACGACCTGGAGTGGCCATTGCAGATTTTGTTATCTTCCCTCCCCGCTGGGGAGTGGCAAACCACACATTCAGACCACCCTACTATCACAGTAAGATTCTTTTACAGATTACTGTAAGTCTTTTAATGTTTAGTATCTCATAATGAAGTGTTTTCCCTCAGAATGTTGTTGGAGATGAAATAAATAGTAAACTTACAAAAACTTATAGTTAACATTATGCTTGTTAAGAAGTAAAAGAATATAAACTATAACCAATATCAACATAATGGGTGATCAATTTCACAAAAGATTGTCTGAAAGAGAATATTGGAAATATTAGTCAGGAGCATTGGGTGCCAAGAACGGCAATTGTTCTCAAGAGTTTCAAGATGAATGATAAATTAGAAACAATGAACAGTTTAAGAGCGGGATAACAAAACATTTTTGGAAACTTGATTTGTCACATCCCATTCTATTGAGACAAAATCCATTTGGTTTTGTTTACTTTGTTTCGGTTTGCTTTGCTTTTTTTATTTTGGTCATTTGAGTTTCTTCAGAGATTCGTTTTTACTTCAACAAAGTAAATATAAATGATTTTGTCAAACCAATGACTACAAATTGGCCCAATAAGGGTGTGTAAGTGAATGTGGCCTGATCTGCCTCTTGCCATTTTAATTTGGTTGATCTCTGTCATGATTTCTTTCAGCTCGGTGATCATTCCTCCTGAAAAAACATCTAAATTCAGAACGTAGCTCTTCTTTCTGCTAGTTCTTCCCTGTGTGCACAATCCAGTTTATGTTATTTGTTCTGGCCTGAAAATGACAGCATGTTCTTCACATCTGGCTCTCAACCTGCAATTTTACTATGCACAATTTAGTTATCTACCTTATTTCTGTGTCATCCTCAAATATTTCTCTCTGTAATTGTTAAGCTTTTCAATGGCTCTTTATTTCTCGCTTTGTTGCTATTTTGCAACAGGTCCATTCAACTTCTCACATCTAATGCTGCACTCAAATGCTAAGAGACATATGAGTAAGAAAAAGCTTACCACTGGGATACTTCATGCGACTTCCATTGCAAGTGGTAGCTGCCATAACAATGACTTTGTACACGGAATTAGCCAAGTTGTGAAGTTATGCTGACCTCTTATCTCATATCATTACTTAAAAGAAAAAAAAACTAATAACCAGATCATTTAATAATGTAATTTTCTGTTCACAATGTATTAAGTGTGAGGTAATGTGTGCTTATTGTGTTTATTTTCCATTTTATTTGCTCAGAAAGAAATCAGAACTAATCTTTAATTGCTTTTTGTGAGAATCGAGCTACAAATCTGCAACAACCTTGCACTTTACCACCAACTGGTTATTCATGTGAAGAGGGAGGTGGGAGGGTGAAATACCACAAGGGGTAACTCCAAATATTCTCATATTATGTTCTGCGTCACATAAACGCAACATAAGGCCCCCTTAATTAACGGCTCCTCTCTCTTCTTCTCCACGCTGCTGTTAATTTCTCTTTACTTGTGTTTACTTATAGTGATGTTGTTTGCTAAATAAGAGTACAGAAAATATTAATCAATGTAATACTTTACTTAGTAGATCCTCTGAGAAAGAATCTCCTTTATAACGAAGCTGGCATAAAACATGCTGTGGAATTAATTTAAGCACCTATCAGCTAGTGCAATTTGGGAGCCGTTGTGCAATCTCGCTACATTGAACAGTCGTTTTCGGTTGTAGATACCGTGCATGTTGCAGAATGCAAGAGTGCTTAGGTATTTAAAAACTAATGCAGTTATTTTAATATTTTTATAAAATAAATATAATTTGCATAAATATGTCACAAAAATGTGAAGCAATATTTTTAGAAACTAAAAAGCAGAATATAAAAAGGATAGAAGCTGGATAAAAAAAAAATGCCACATAGCAGACTCATTGGAGTTAGCATCCAGCCATTAAAAGGCCACGTGCAGAGTGTGTAAGGCACGGGGATAAAGACCAATTAGCTGCAAGCATTTAGGAGGTGCTTCTTCTCTGCTAAAATTAATTGGATTTGGCAAATCTCCTTGGGTATTCTGGTTTGATTCGGCTCACAAAGCTGGAGAAAGTGAGACACCATAAGTGCCGGGGACATGAATGTGCAGGCAGTGCATGAGGCAGACAAGAATGCAAGAATGGAGCCACATAGAAGGAGCTGGAGAATATCGGGGCAGCAGCAGCAGCACTTTTGAAGGGTATCCAAGTAAGGAGGCTAAAATAAACAATGATGAACCCCTAGTCCAAGATCTTCTCAGTACATACCCAAATTCTTCTTATGATACAGCAATATACAATAATGAGGTTTCATGTTAAACACTACAATCATGAACCACATCTACTTTGTTAATTGAGGTATTACAGTATACCATTTTCAGAATTGGAAAGGAATTAGAGCAGCCAGTGAGGTGAAAGGGAGCGTGTCTGATCAGATATATCCACACGGTACATCAATCTCCATTGAAGATATTGTGATGAAGGGTGGAATAGCAGGCAACGATGTATTTCAAAATGCACTGCTTGTCTCTAATTTCTTTGCTTTGTTTTTGTAATATTGTACAAATCGGCCAACATCTATTCAATATCAATTTATCAATAATTAAAATTAATCTTGAGCTATGCCATTAATACACGTCAGCTATGGTACATTTGTGGTGAAAGGTGCTATGAATTTGCACTCAAAACAGAAGTCTCCTCAATCATATATTCAATTTATTCTGAACCTTCAAGAAAACCAATGGTTCTCAAACTCTGTCCTGTGTCATTGTCAGTTCTGATCATTTTTTACAAACAGTTTATTAATCTGGGTCCTGCGTTTGTCTTTAAGTCATGTTTAGCTGGTTGCCTAATTTAACTCTCTAAAACTCTAAAGTGTGATATGATTTTGTGATCATTTTATAATATTAAGTAATATCACCTCTTCACTCTGATTCAGATAGGCAAGTACAGAAAACAAATGGACCATGAAAATTAATTAACCTGTGTGTTTTTTTAATTACTTTCTAAATAATTTCCTTTATGATTGACAATAAACAAACAGCAGACACAGTGTACAGTATGTTTTCTAAGCAGGAGCTGCTAACTCAGCCCCAATCACACCTCAAGTGCCTGCTTTAATAATATGCATTGTAAAAGAAAATAAAAAGTGACCAATTTGAAAGAGAAACATTAGGATAATAAAAGTATACCTGTGAAAGAAGCACACTCATCTTTGCTAGATTCCATTGAAAAGTAACACAAACAGAATGTCTAGATTGGCATGTACAAGGCAAGAATTGTACAACCACAACATTTTAATTAACATAAAAGGTCCATTTATGAGCAGAAGGTGGCCCCCAATTAATGAATCAGAACAAAAACCAAAAGGCCGTGGCCATCACGTTTCAAGATGCCTCAATACAGGCAATGCTAAGGAGCAGCTAATCTACCATTTTCACTTAAAGATTTCATGTGCCTAAGTGGGCACTGCCACATAGAGGCACACCTACCAACACCCACCACAGTACTGGGCAAGTGTGTTTAGATATTTGACACCCAATGATAAAATGACCATTTAGGAAGCATTAACCTGCCAATCACTGGGCAGAAATAGTGGGAGAAAATTGCTTAAAGAGTGCTATGCTTGACACTTAGCAGCGCTGGAAGAGACACCATTTATTCTTTTTGTCATCCACTATAACTAATGCTTTTAGATACTTTACTGGTTTCATCTATCTAATTTGTGAATTTTTGAGAAGAAAAAATAAACTGGGCCTGATTGTCCTTTCTTTCATTTTGACACATTTCAATCTTTTATACTGTATTTGCTTTAGAAGCAATTTTTACCAATGAACACTCACAATTGCTTACATTTTACAAGGATTCTTCTTTCACATCATTACCATCATTATACATTTTCAAATGACTTTTTAGTAATTATTATTTCAGAAAAGTTTTTTTTGCTTTTTAATGTAATTACTCTTACCATCCAATCCAAAATGCAGTGAATTGCTTTGCATTGTAAGCGTATGAGCTTTGTCAAGAGACTATACGGTTATGTTTACTGGGCTACATTAAAGAAACACTGAATGATTTAAGTCTGATTTTAAGTATAAAATACTTTTACAGTTTATCCCTGGCACAGTAAATTAAACACAAGGACATTAAACAATTGAAGAGGAGGAATAGGAGGGCAGTAGTTAGTGCTGCTACCCCACAAAACCAGTATCCACGGTTAGAAATCCTATGCTGAGTTTGCCACATCCTAATTTTGGCGAGAATTTACAAGGATAAAACACTGGAAGGGCTTTGAAAACACCATCCAGTATTGCAGATAAGTGAAACTCCTTGTTTTAGGTATTAAGCTAATTTATCTTTACTGTGTGACAATTTATTCCTCTACATCCTATAATTTTATAGGTTTGTTAAACAAAGTTATTTTAGTCTATTGTACACAGTACAGTAAAAATCAGTAAAAAACATGCTTATCGACATGCTGACACTCTCCGGCACCAAGGCTGAGTATAACTGCCTTGCCTCGAAACATCTCTCTTCTTTCCTGAAACATTTCAGAACACATTTGTCAGCATAACAAAAAGCAGATAAATACCTTGAACACTAAAAAAAATGCCCTGTTAGGTATATCAGCTTACCTGCATTAGTTGACAGGACCTAATACTCGGGTATCTTCGGTTTTTCTTTGAATTAAATGCACATGTAATGATAAGAAATGACTGTTTCCCAAAGCTGCTTTTCCTCATTCAGAGTGGCTCACATGTATGAAAACATTCATCAAAATAATGTGAATATGTCAATTAACATGATATTGTTTTTAGGGAACTGCATGAGTGAATTTATGGGCTTGATTAAAGGCCATTATGAGGCTAAAGAACAAGGGTTTCAACCAGGAGGAGGCAGTCTCCATAGCATCATGACACCACATGGACCAGATGCAGACTGTTTCGAGAAGGCAAGCACAGCAGACCTACAGCCAGAGCGAGTTGCTGACGGGACCATGGTATGTACACTGCTAAAATATGGAGTGTAGCAAACCCCATTACTATTAAAGAAACAAAGTGCAGTTTTTTTCTTAAATATTTCGCCTCCATTTCTTTTACAAAAATGCTAAGAATTTTTACAGTTCACCAAAAAGACGTTAATGGATTAATTAAGTATTACTTTGGGGGGAGGAGGATGAACTGTCTAGTTACTTGCTGTATATTCATTAAATGATCTGTTGCTTTTGCTTGTCTGCCTTATCCATATTTCACAATAGCCAGTACATACATGAAGTCCACATTAAATTAGGCAGCTAAGGTACTGTGTTGGGTGCAAGTTAAAACAAAAATAAAGTAAAGGTGGCTATCAGTAAGGGGCCAATGGCACTGCAGGCAAAGAAACATTTCGGAATGTGTGGCCTTCCATATATAAAACAAGAATTGCTTGTACTATGGGACGCACAATGTGGACATGTACATATTTTTTACAGTATCATTTTTCTGTGCACTTTCTAAGTTTTATCCTGCATTACTGTTTTTCAGGCATTTATGTTTGAGTCATCATTCAGCATGGCAGTGACAAAATGGGGCTTAGAGACCTGCAATCGATTGGATAAAAATTACCAAAACTGCTGGGAACCACTGAAAAGTCATTTTAATCCCAACTGGAAGAGTAGCGCCAAATAATCTAAGATGGGTAGCCTCCTCTTTAGTCTGACACAGTAATCTTTACAAATAATTAACTCTACTAAGATACTTAGAGCATCCTGCATTGTTGCCTGCTTAGTTATAACATGTAAATAAAATAATCTTGTAAACTCTTCTGAAACCCTAGCATTAAGTCATTCTTGTGTAACAATTAATCTATTTTAGAGGCTGGTGGAAAAGAAGTTGTTCATATCTATTTGCAGGCTGTACAGAAATGGCCGTATATTAAAAGAGCAAAATGAAAATACATTCGGCCAACACTTTCTTAGTGTTGTATGTGCCAATCCTTTATTTAGGTGGTTGTGATCAATAAAACTTTACTCTTTTGGGGGACTCTGCCTTAGCTAATAAATCAAACCTGCCAAAGCGAATGAAACAAGATGGAAAACAAAAATCAATAAAGAGCAGCTCAAATGAAGGAAAAACATGCTAACCCATCTCAGGTGAGTCAAATACTGGGTGTATTATCCGTATCATCAAACTTTCATAAAGTGTTTTTTTAAAAAATGGTGTGTGGTAATGCGCGGGTCGCGTCTTACCAAATTTAAGTATGTAGCAGCATTTATATTCGCTATGAGAAAGTGCACTTACCGTTGGTGTGTTCAGGGCGCTGTCGCGGGAATGCGGGGCCGTCTAGCGGGTGAGCGCTGTGAGGCGCGGGGTGTTGGACACACGTGGGGCCGGTATAATGGCCAGTACGGGCTCCGCCGCATGTGTTCATTTTTACGCTCCGGTGTCCTCGCAGCCTGCCTAGTGTAAAGTGCAGCGCGCCTAAAAGAGAAAGCTGGCATTTGATTGATTGAGTCAGAGATGAGCATCCCATAATGTTAGAGAAATGATTTTACTTACTGGTGAGTCAACCACGGGCGTGCTTGAGCTCAGCATAGCCGTTGGCTGTACCGGAGGGTTTATACATGCGCGACCCGCAGGAGTTTGGTTTTAAATACATAGTTGCTCGGGGCGTGTCGCGGCGTGTGGCGTGAATGCGCTACCGTCTACCGGGATAGGTGCATGAGATAGACATGTGGGCAGATTGGCTGGACAATCTTGCCGGTTATATTTAAAGAGTTACCGGCCAACAGGGGTCGTCAGTGGACCTAAGAGCGAGGTAGGAATAAGCACTGCTGAGCTATTTGTAGGAGCAGTTGTAATTTTGGCTTTTGCATATATTCTTTTGCATATATTCTTTTGCATATATTCTTTTGTATATTCGTTTTGTATATAGAGTTATATATCTCCTAGTGATTATTTTTGGTGAAGGTATATATACTTATTGGGTGCTGGGATAGTTTTTGATTTTGGGTTTGGTGCAATTGTTTTATTTTTGTATATACACACACTTGTTTTTGTGAATATTTCTTTCCTGCTGGAGGAACGTCTTGAACCAGGGATAAAAGAAGACAACCTTCATTATTGGAGCGTGTGTCTGTAGTTTTTGTAGGAGTGCACTATTTTTTGTAAATACACCATATTTTTCCTTTTTGTTTGTTTTTATTTCTTTTTGAAGAGTCAGGGTTGAAGGACTGTGTCTCAAAGCCCACCTGACACTACTACATTTTTTTGTGTACAGCACTCTTGTAAATAAATTTGCACCATTCACCCTTCAGTTTTTGTCTGTGTCTCATCTCTCCATTTGATCCCGTTCGGTTCATGAACTATCAGATGTCCAGAGTGTAGGCTGGGGCTACTTCCCACTACACGGGATATCACATGGTGCCGTAGCAAAATATACAATAACGACATATACACCCACATAATGTACAGAACACATACTGTATTAACCCAAGGCTGCTCTTAGTTGGCCTGCCCATTATCATCAAGCTGCAAAACACAAAGAAATCTCTTAATTAAGAATAATAAGGTTAAAAATACATAAAATATGAAACACCTGCATCCAGTTTCCAAATGACAAAGTAAACAGAAGAAAAAAAGACCTCATAGGGAGACACAGCTAACAACGCACTAAGCGGATCACCAACTGGCTGCGTCTCCACTGTAAATCAAAGTTACTAATTTAAACAAAAACAGAGTGCTATCTAAGTCCATTAGGAGACAGAAGCCTCTTTTACACATATAAAAATGTAGCGTCATTTGTTTTTTATTCTTGCTATTAGGATAGTGTGGTGGCACAGTGGCTAATGCAGAAGCCTCATGAATCCAGCATCTTGGATTGCAATCTGCAGTACTGTCATTGTTCACATATTGTTTCATGTTCTCTATGTGTTCCTGTGGGTTTTCTCTCCCACATCCCCAAAGACATGCATGTTAGGTTATTGAGTGATTCAAATTGGTACGCGGATGCTACGTGCATAAGTGGGACCGGTGACTAATTCCTGCCTCACACCCACTGTTGCCAGAATATGCTCCTAAGGTGAATAACTTGGACTTAAGAGTGTTAAGTTATGGTAAACATTATTATTTTAGATTTGGCTGATTCAATCATCCAAAGCAATTTACAAAAGCAGGATACAATTGCTCATATGCACACTGCATCCAGGGTAGCAACTTAGGCATTTGAAATCCAAAGCCCTTCTCTCCACATCCATAAAAACTTACATCTAGCTTTTTTTCCTACTTGTTGTCCAGGATTGCAGTTATAAGGAAATGGTTATAGGAATATTTTACATGCTACTTGATTATTGTTTGGGGAGCAGGCACAGTCCTTTTAATTTTTGAACAATGTAGGTAACTGGTAATGTTCCTTTTGTCTTTGCAACTCTAAATGTCAGCATTCAAACAGGTTCATAGGTGTACATCTTGATTTCTGGCAAGAAAACCCTAACCCTAACCCAACAGGCATTCTGTTGATTCTACAATTGTCTTAACTAACTATAAATTATGTTTTAACATTCTAGTTTGATGTGCTGTTGGCTTCATGTACAAAATGAGTGACATTCTGCTATTCTATAGTATAGTTCACAAAATAAAATCAACTTACAATCTAAATCAGCATTGCAGCACTTGGGCAACAAGCAGCTAGCCCTTAATGGCAGACAATGTGGGATACAGATCTACAGCAATGGCAAACAGATTGATCACATTTTTACCTTCTCATATACAAAGTACAGGGTGGTCCAGATCTAATTATGCAGATCGTCTGGATGACTTTGATTTATGTGGGGACGATTCCAGGTCGGCGCAAAGACGATTCTTCATGTTGTCAGTTCGCACACTTCTCGATGGTGATTTTCTGTGTAATAAACTTAATAAATTATAGCATAATGAAAATTGCATAATTAGATCTGGACCACCCTATATAAAGAAAGTATTGTAATCGTCCAAAAATTCAATGTTGAGATTTTGATGAATCTCGATGTTTTGGACATCCCTGACTTTCTCGTATACGATTTATAGGGGAAGTATTGGAATTCTTCAAAAATTTCATTTTAATGAATCTCAACGTTTTAGACCTACCATTTTTGAAATTATGTCTGTGTGTCTGTCTGTGTGTATGTGTGTGTATGTAAATATGATAACTTGAGTAGGCCAACCAAATTTTGCATACAAGTATTAGGAACAAAATGTAGATTTCTATCACCTTTTGTGCTATTTCTGTTAACTAGAAGTGGTAATTTACTACTTTATTCATGCAGCTGCAGAGTCCGATTTATTCAACTTTACTTTTATAACAATTGTTCAATATATTATTAATTTGATTTGATTTGTTGTTGATGGTTCTTCAATGTACATAATATAAAAATATAATCTTTGTCTTGTGGTTTACTCCTCAAATATCCATCCCCATTTCTGCGTATGCAAGAAAGTCTAGGGGAGACCACTCTTGATTTTAATCCCTGGGTTATCAAGTCTAGGTCTCCGTAAAGGTCAATGCAAAGACAGATCTGGGCAAACATAATAATTAAATTAAAAGCTCATCCCACTAAACATTCCTCCTACCTTACTGTAGCTAAAGTATTAATTTCTATTTATCATCCGGTTACTAAAGCAGGGCAAAGAAAACATGATTACAATGTATTACTGCATAATAAAGCACTAAAACCATAGATAAAAACTAGTTCACTATGCAGTGTCATCCATTTTGTTACAATGTACATGCTGCATACAAAAATATGCCAAGTGACTACCTTGGACTACCAAGGTGCCTCAGCAGCATTAGAATCTATCAGAATGGATCCCTCTCATTGCCAGTCTCTAGCCTAGTGCAGGAATTCAAATGTGCCATGGCAAGGCTGGTCATGTCCTTCACAGAATCTCAGGACCCAGTGGTAAGAGAAGTTGCTCCTAACTTGGCAACAGGGAAGAAGTGGACTCCAACCTCAGCTGTGCTGGATGCTAAATCTGCCAGCCAGCACCAAGATATAGTCGGCCACATCCACAAAGGCAGAAGAGGCTTTGGTCTGGAAACAATAACCTTTACCTGGCAGAAGGCCACCTCGAATGAATGTCGGACCATGGATATACAGGAGTTGTGCTGACAGAAAGAAGCAACCGGTTGGTCAAAAGGCAAAGGACAAGTGAGACAAGGCTACTAGAGGAGATGGGATGGTGCTGAGAAGAGGAAAATCACATTAAATGAACTGTGGAGCATGGAGTCAAATAGGTTTGAGTTTTATTATCAAGGCCACATATAACGTCCTGCCCTCTCCCATAAACTTAAATCTCTGACCTGGAGAGAATCCGGCTTGTCCTCTGTGTACAGCTCCAGCAACCCTTAAGTACATCTTGATCAGATGCAAGATTAGCTTAACACAAGGTGAATACTCCTGGCGACACAATCAAATGTTAAAGCACTTGGCAGTTGAACTTCAGTGCAATCGACTAACCATCAATACCATACCTATTAACAACCAGGCAGTGCCCTCCATTTTTTATCAAGAAGGGGTAAAAAACTGAAGACAAACCCCTCACCTGACGAGTTAGGACCACTGAATGCAGCCAGGGACCGGGAAATGCAAGTAGACCTAGGCCAGAGACTCATTTTTCCATCAGAGAGTGCAACAAACACCCTGCGACCAGACCTGGTCCTCTGTTCCTACTCTAGCAAACATGCCTGTGTCATTGATCTAACTGTCCCGTGGGATATGTGGTTGATGAAGCTCATGAACGTAAGAAGCTGAGGTACTCCAATCTAGCAGTTGAAGCAGAGGACATATTATGGAAAGTGAAATACACCCTTTTGAAGTGGGGTTCAGGGGCTTTGTAGTCAGTTCAACAGCAACGTTTCTCAGAGAAATGGTGCCAGAGGGCAGGCCCACAGGAAAGCAATCAAAGAGCTGGCCACCACAGCTGAAAGCAGCAGCCATTGGTGGTGGCTGAAAAGGAAAGATGCCGTTTGGACAACCAAGGTGACCAGCCGACAACAAGACACACGCCCGGGTCTGATCAGCCAGTGGTGGGCCTGCCTCAGCGAAGGATGTCTTGTATTAAAAGGCCGAAACACTCATTGATTCTGAGGTGCACAACTGATGATGTGCTCGTGGTGGTGACATCACCTAGTGGCCATCTTTTTCAGATGACAATTGTGGTGCAGAAACATTAGGGACTGTGACATCCGGTTCTTTATTTAAAATACAACTGCTATTTGGCACCAAAAGTACAAAATGGAATAAGACAGTTTGCAAAATAAATGAATTAGTTGTTAATCATCCATATAGAGCTTCTCAGTATCAGTCAGCCACACAAATGATAAAAATGGCCAAATATGAAATGTATGAACCAAAGCAGTATCATAAATTAACAAGGATCCAACGTTTTTCTGAATTTGCCTTAAATTTAATTGCACTAAAATACAATGGAACAAATGAGTAAACTTACACAGCATGGAAGCAAAGCTGTAAACGTTAGCATTGCAGTTTTCAAAAACCTGAATCATACTTCACTATGATAAATTAAAACATTTTTTAAATTTCTAATGGTAACATTGAACTGTTTTTGTCTCATTTTCTTGATTCTACACAAGGAGGCATTCTGGCTAGCATCGTCTCCTCACAGCTCAGAAGCGCTTGATTTTAATCCAAACGTGGGCACTGCCAGTGCAGGCTTTGCAGGCTCTCCCATGTCTGCTTGGTTATACTGCCACACTGCAAAGACATGTGTTTTAGGTTTTCTGGTGTTCCTAAATATACCCTGCATGAGTGAGCGAAGATATGAACATGCGTGTGCCCTTCAACAGACTGGCATCTCATCCTGGACTGAACCCATCTTTATACCCAATGTTCCTGAAATAGACTCTCATTCCCAAAACACTGACCTGGATAAGAGGGTTAGAAAAGGGGATGGATAGCATGATGGATGTACCAAAAATGAGTAAATAAAAAAATTTATTAAAATGTAAAACTCCCTTCAGATCACATTTGAAAGAGAATATTCTTAATGAGTTTTTTGGCAGCCATGACACATACATACAAACATTACAGTGAAAACATATTTACCCCTCTGATTTATTTTCTACATTACATAAAATATGTTTGGGTCAGTTCCTTATGTTGCTTGTTTTAAAAAACAATTTGTTGTTTCCTTTATTTGGTTTGGTGTGTAAACTAATCAAACATGGCAGGCTTCCAGTGCTAAAATGTTTCTACCCCACTATTAAAACCAATCAAATTGAAAAGATAAATAGGAACAACTGGTTTCAATACTGCTGTCAAAAAACAGGCCTCAAGCAGGTTGGCACTGCCCAACATAAATCTGAGTAACGTTGGTTGTTACTGTCAAAGTAATCAGTACTCATTTTCTAAAGTCACAACATGCTATCATTAAAAGAAATTTCTGTAAACCTCCAAGTGTATTTCTCTGAAAAAGATGAAGTTCTCGTAAATAGTCTAATACTCTTCATAAGTGTGGATGTCCTGTCAAAATGTATCCCAGACCTAGAAAAACAAAGCAACATCAAGGAATCTGCAGACCTCTACCATCACGTAAAGTCAAACTCGCAAGCCTGGCAAAAGCAGAGCCTAAAGTAGTCAATCATTGCTCATTAAGTACATGAATATTTACCCAAATGTTTCCAAAATTAACCCAAATACTCATCTGGAGTGGTAGACGAATCTTCTACAAACAGATTAATCAAAAGTGTAGGTTTTGACCGACTTGTGGGCTATTAAGTCTGGAAATTGCACCGCATTGCACAATTAAAACCTCAGACTAAGCTCAACAATATTAGTGTCTGGGTTTGAGGATTAACGATGTCCTGCAAAGGACCTGAATGAGTTACCCTCATGGAAGAAACCTCAAATTCTTCTCTGATTCAACATACACTGGTAAGGCCACATCAGAATGGTTAGGAGGAAAAAAATCTTGAACAGGGCTAGAAAGCATTAGATAAAATAAAGTCTTATATATCATGTAAAAGCTGTGGTAGGGTGTGGGACAAAGAGCTCTTACCTGGAAATTCTTAAGCAGTTTGTTAAGCAGGAGTGTCACAGCACACCCTCCACAGCACCATTGCAGTTATTGTTGGAAAGGAATAACAAGCTAGAGACCCAATGTAGCATTCAGGTTTTCCATCTGATATAAGACACTGAATAATTTAAAAAAGCAAGTAATAAAATGTTGTGACATTTGTTCACTCAGGGTTGTGTTAGCTTCAGATGATTACCTGATATAATCTCATGCAACAAATATAGCACTAATATAAAGTATATGAGATCTGACCCAAACATCTAGAGGTGCAGCCATACCCTTAAACAACAATTGGCAACAAGCTGCATTTAAAATAATTTGTAATTTATTATTTCTTCCAAGCATAAATGAGTGGGATGACCAATAGAAAGCACAAGAAATTGTTGACCAGTGACAAGAAGTAACCCCAGCTTCTTCATTATCTTAATTACTACGGGGTAAAATAGCATAGGTGGAGCTGAGGAGGAAAAAATACACTTTTTTATTATTTTTTATTTTGGCATTTGAGCGTTGTGTGCTTTGTCTCATCCATTTTGTTATTTGGATAAACAAAATGAAGTGCTTATGAAAATCCAGCAGGTGGCGGTCTGTTTTTTTTTCCTTTTGTCATGGGCCCCAAAGTAATCTTCAGAATAAGTCTTACGTACACTCACCTAAAGGATTATTAGGAACACCTGTTCAATTTCTCATTAATGCAATTATGTAATCAACCAATCACATGGCAGTTGCTTCAATGCATTTAGGGGTGTGGTCCTGGTCAAGACAATCTCCTGAACTCCAAACTGAATGTCAGAATGGGAAAGAAAGTTGATTTAAGCAATTTTGAGCGTGGCATGGTTGTTGGTGCCACACGGGCCAGTCTGAGTATTTCACAATCTGCTCAGTTACTGGGATTTTCACGCACAACCATTTCTAGGGTTTACAAAGAATGGTGTGAAAAGGGAAAACATCCAGTATGCGGCAGTCCTGTGGGCGAAAATGCCTTGTTGATGCTAGAGGTCAGAGGAGAATGGGCCGACTGATTCAAGCTGATAGAAGAACAACTTTGACTGAAATAACCACTCGTTACAACCGAGGTATGCAGCAAAGCATTTGTGAAGCCACAACACGCACAACCTTGAAGCGGATGGGCTACAACAGCAGAAGACCCCACCGGGTAACACTCATCTCCACTACAAATAGGAAAAAGAGGCTTCAATTTGCAAAAGCTCACCAAAATTGGACAGTTGAAGACTGGAAAAATGTTGCCTGGTCTGATGAGTCTCGATTTCTGTTGAGACATTCAAATGGTAGAGTCAGAATTTGGCGTAAACAGAATGAGAACATGGATCCATCATGCCTTGTTACCACTGTACAGGCTGGTGGTGGTGGTGGTGTAATGGTGTGGGGGATGTTTTCTTGGCACACTTTAGGCCCCTTAGTGCCAATTGGGCATCGTTTAAATGCCACGGGCTACCTGAGCATTGTTTCTGACCATGTCCATCCCTTCATGACCACCATGTACCCATCCTCTGATGGCTACTTCCAGCAGGATAATGCACCATGTCACAAAGCTCGAATGATTTCAAATTGGTTTCTTGAACATGACAATGAGTTCACTGTACTAAAATGGCCCCCACAGTCACCAGATCTCAACCCAATAGAGCATCTTTGGGATGTGGTGGAACGGAAGCTTCGTGTCCTGGATGTGCATCCCACAAATCTCCATCAACTGCAAGATGCTATCCTATCAATATGGGCCAACATTTCTAAAGAATGCTTTAGAAACACTCAGTCGTGTGAGTGTAAGGCATTGAGCACACAGAGATCCAGGGCTCTCAGCACATATAAAGCATATAGGGAAAATACATTATAGATGAAATGTCGATGACTAAGCGAAGAAGAAAGAGCAGCGCGAAGAAAAGAGACTCAAAAACGTTGGAGAGAAAAAAAATACGAAAAGGAATAATCTAGGCGCAAATTCAGAAAATAAGGACAGTAATTATCAGCCTGGAACAAGTGGAATTGAAAAAAGCACGTCCAATCGGGCTCAAAATTAAAAGACAAAGAGTAAAAGACAAAGTAGAACTTCATAAAGATGTTCACAAACATTGGCACTATACATATGCAGAGCAGGTTAGAGATTATGAAAGCAGTGGAATTCGAAAGGCTAAAAAAAAAAATGTTAGCGCAATACACATGTGGAGAAAGTTAAAGATATGAAAGTAGGAAAATTAGAAAGTATAAAAAAAGAAAGTAAAGATCGCAGTAGCGCAAACAAAGGGAAATTATTACTCAAAAAAGGGAAAATAATCACCACAGACCAGGTGTCATTGAAACAGAAGCAGGACAAAGTGAGGTCAGAAATAAAAGAGAGTAGAAAGCAAAGTAAAACGTCATAAAGAGGTTAGAAAATAAGGGGACCAAACACACGCAGAGCAGGTTAGAGATAATGAAAACTGGAATTCAAAAGACTCAAAAAAAACGTAGGCACGAAACACATGCAGAGCAAGATACAGAATATGAAAGCAGAAAAAACTGACAGTGTCAAGACAAAGAAAGTAAACCTCGCATTAGCGCAAAAAAGGATAAATTATTACTCAGAGAAATAATGAAAAGATAAATAGAGATCGAATATATGGACACAGGTGATATGTCAGAAGTATGTAAATAATTTAAGGCTTTGAAGATTAAGTCAAGAGAATTTCAAAAACGTGGTTTAACTCACATGCATTTATTGGTAACTTTGCAAAAAAAAGATTAACTGCTGATGATGTAGATCGTTTCGTCTGTGCTGAAATTCCAAACAGAGAAACCTATCCTGAATTATGGTACAAAGTCATTAAACACATGTCTTACAGACCTCATTTAAAAGATTCAGCATATTGGGACTCCAATGATTCCAAATACTGTTTTTACAGAAGTTCTGAAATAAAAGGGAAACTAATGAAATAGCAACAATTCCAAGAAAAAAAAATCTTAAAAATATGTGTATTCGGAAAACCAAACATGGGGGTTGACAAGCGAAGCGGGCAGGGGCGAAGCCCCATAGTTTATTTTGATAAAGTCTGCGTGTTACAGTCGGACCTCGCTAAATCGAACTCAAAGAAAAAAAATTCGACTTACGGAGTTTACGAGTAAGGGGAAATGGCGTAATATGCGCGGGTTAATCAAGGACATTATTTTTCCGTCTTAATTATTATACAGTATAGCCGTTTATTATATTGTCGTTTTATACGTATACATGTAGGCTACATACTGGTACATCAGCGCTTCCTGATTGGGGGTGCTAGCAGAATCCATCGAGGAAGAAAAATGAAAAACATTATTTGTACAAAATCTTAATTTATCTATCCATTCCTAAATAATTAATTGGGCAGGCTATTTCGTATCAGTGCAACACGCTGCTTGTTAAAACGGATGACTTCCGCTCTTACGCGCACTTAGTGCTGCGTGGGTATTATGAACTATCATATGAACTCATATTTTTTCATACTTCTTCTCAAACCAAGGGGGTGTGAAATCGGCCTCGTCTGTCACAGGAGGTGCGAGTGTAAAATGAATCGGGAAGCGCTGCAGTACATGCATCTACAGTATGTACTATCGAACAGTGCAATGAAACAGGTTACCTTTAGAGAAAAAAGTCTGTTAACTTTGCTTGGCGTCGATGTGCCGATGCATTTCGCTCGTCAATCTCCTCAATCTCGTCATTGGACCGAAACACATACAATTTTTGCAAAAGCTTCCCATAAATATGAACGTTCCTATCCCTTGCTTGCACAAACCACTTCAAAATGCATTGTTCAATGACGGGATACTCACATTCCCTCATCCTCTTCTGATGGCCACATGACTTCTCACTGTACAGTTTCAAAATCTTTTCTTTTTCTTTCAGAAAAGTGGAGAGCGTACTTGTGGGAATACCGAATTGCTCTGCAATTTCCACTGTCTTCTTGTCGCCCTTTTCGACGGCTCTGATGACGGTAACTTTTTCCGCGATTGACAACGTTTTGAGCTTACGCTTACCAGTTGTCATTTTTGGGGGAACGTACCATACGGGAGAGTATGGAGAAGCACACAGACACGAACACTATTCAAGGCTCCTCCCGACAAGAGACTGACAAAGGTGAAGGGAAAATTGGTTAAAAACGTCTTTCTTGAGACAATTTGGAAATTCCAGACGCCACTCGGTTGGTTATGACTCATGGAGCACCGAAGGGACCCAGATTATTCCAGCCACTCACTTTAGTTTTCGAACATTTTTGGTCTCAAAATAGACATCCTACCCTCAGAGAGTCGCTCAATCCCTTGTGGAATGCATTAAGATAAGACTTTGCATCCCTTTTCTTGGTTTTCTGGACGACATGTTCTGAAATGTAGCCTCAGAATAATAACCCAAAGGCCATTGAAAATTCGACTAACGGAGGTTGGGAGCCGAAAAGTTTTCGAGTTCAGGGGATCTAAATACATTGGTCTTATGGGAATTCGGCCGGGGACTAACGAGCAATTCGAAATAGGGAGGTTTTTGACTTAGGGAAGGTCGACTTAGCGAGGTCCAACTGTATCTTACAAAAATTTAGCTGAATACTGTAATGAGAAAATCTGGTGTATGTTAACATTATTTTAATTAAATTCCCACGCAAGTTTATACAGTCAACACATACTGGTAACAACGTTTGACGTAACCGGACCCGCAGCCCTAGGCCCCACACACCCCTAAGGTGGCACTGACATCAGCATTGCTGTAGATCAAGGGTGTCAAACAGATTCCAAAAGGCCACTGGTTTTTGTACCAGTCACTTTAATTAGTAACCAGTCACCACTGTTAAATGAACATACTTCTTCTGCCTTAATTTTAAGTGACTTGCTCTTAAAACTTCACAACCCACTCTTTATCCCTTCTTTGTTTCTTTAACCAGCAGCCAAACAGAAAGATGCAATGTGAACTAACAGATGGTCACCAAGCCAAGAAGATGCGTGATGTGCATATGCAGCTTCCCACACAAAAACTGGAAAACCTGAAGGAGAAACGAGAGTATATTTATAATAACTCTGACCCATGTGTATGCAACATTGCAGAGAAACTGGGAAATGATGACTCACGTGAATAATAATTAATTTCACTGAGCCGTTTTTATAATGTGCGTCGACGTGACAAACATATCACACCTCAAAAGTGACGAAGATGATGTACAGACCATATCTTAGTTCCCTTTTAAGAGGGTTAATGCTGCGTGTTTGCACTGAAGAACTTTTTGTTTTTTCTTCAGTTTAAATCGGGTGCCTATGGTCACTTTCAGGGAGATGGCTGACAGATCAGGAATATCTCAGCCAAGCTTCACTCCATCATGCCAGCTGCACTGGAAGCCATTAACTGACCAACAAGGCACTACATCCAGTTTTCGTATGCTGTAGGTGTACATACCTAAAATATAACACATTTTTGCCAATATAATAAAGGCAATTTGCAACAGTGTCTGGTTTTCCTAACGTAATTGGAGGAATTTATTGCACTCATATTGCAATAAGGGATTTACTGAGAAGGACCCTGCTTTTGTTAACCATGAGCAGAGACAAGTCATCTGTGATGTCAAAATGACACTGATATTCTGAGGCAAAGAGCTTGCAGACGAGATGGTACTGCTTGTGATGAATGGCTGATTGGTTTGATAAATGGCTGAACCCTCGGCGCTTCATATGGCCTGTACTATTCATTGTAATGTGTCAGGTGATAGATGCTGGCCCGTACACCTTTCTCTGATCCCAAAAAAACAGATGAGAGGTGCTATAATGCCTCTCAATTACAATGCAGCCAGACACTCTCTGTGTATCAGGTGGGAAGCTGGTCTACCAGTCAAAGAAGTTCTGCAGCATTGTGATTGCATATGTATGAAGTTGGTTAGCATAGTTCATATATGGTTGTTTAAGGCCTGCGTTCAAGACAGTATTCACATACACACATTTACAAAATGACTGCAATCTATAAACGGTCAATTGCATATAAATGTGCACACATCACATTTTATAAATCAAAATTTTTTTTGCTTACGCATTTTCCTGGGTTTTTTTTTTTTGTGTGCATTTATTTTCATGCTTGAACCTATGTAACATTTTATAAACGAGACTCTAGGAGTCTCAAACTCAGTCTCTGAAAGACCATCATTTTTTTTTTTGCAACAATCAACTTAATAAGAAGCTATTTGGCACTGTTAATGAGACACAATGTACCGTTAATGAGATACAATATTTAATTATATGGTTAGCAAGTACGCTAATTCTGCTAAAGTACTCATTTACAAAAATATTGATCTTCTTTTTTCTGAGACCACCATCAACATGTTTAGTGGACCAAAACAAGTTGTTTTGTTAATCGTGATCTCAGTTGAAAATTTTATTTTTAAAAAAGGTTATTTAAGACACACTGACTAAACTGCATCGATTAATTTTTTTTGAGGACTTTAAGTGTCCATTCATACCGCCCTTTCATAAATAATACCCTCATATCATACAATCTGTTATCATTGTTTTACTTCTCTCTG
Source organism: Polypterus senegalus (assembly GCF_016835505.1). NCBI lineage: Eukaryota > Metazoa > Chordata > Cladistia > Polypteriformes > Polypteridae > Polypterus > Polypterus senegalus. The sequence goes on from NC_053155.1 coordinate 275,530,871, forward strand.
CTTTATTAAAGTTAACACTTAACATTTACGCTGACTGTGATATTAGGAATCTATTTAGTTTTGAATGAAAAAAGTTAGTTTTATTAACAATAGCGACTGGGAGCCCGGCCGAATAGGGCTACAAATTCTACATTTGTGAAATGCATACTTTCTCTGCAAAGAATTGCTTGTTTTTTTAAGTCTCTGAAATGATTTTGTTATCATGGCACTGATTTGTGCTTAAAATAGACCTTTTCGGCTGATGTAATGAAGAGCTTCCTGTTTAAACGGGGCTGCGAGACGTGAACTCAGGTCTTCGGCGCACCTCATTTGATTTTTTCCGGCAAACAAATTTTCAAAACAAACCGTATTTTACGACTCTAATCAGAGTCGGAGTAATAATTATGTTGACGTGGTCATTTTAGATCTGAGATCGGCTAATATTGAAACAATGACTGCTGTTAATACCCAGCCGTCATTACTCAGTTTGCCAATAGATGTCTGAAGGACAGATGCCAAAACCGAACTGCCCAAAGATAGATTTCAACGTACCAAGCAAATGCAGATATGTTCTAAATTACTTACAGTTCTGGAGCTGTCGAAGGGTTTATGTCAGTTGACAATGTTAGTCCTGGAAAGTTCGCCCCCCAAACCAATGTTCCAAAAACCAACTGAACTTACTGTTATCTGCTCGAACCAACACTGACTTACTATACTCGGCCGTCCAGTGGCGTGACTAAAGCATTCGAACATTCTTAGCCAATCATTCAATATTGCGTCCGCGTTTGCCACGTTATGTTCTAACTACAGAGGCAGAGTCCCATTGCATCGTTCTAACTTGTATTGAGTCGAGGTATTGACGCGAACACCATACATACAAATAGTATGAGATTATATATAAGGATATATTTGTTTCCCACTTTAATCTTCTAGTAATCTTCTTGGAAACAGAAACGTTTATTATTATTGTTATTGTATGGCTATTATTATTTGTCTGTGTACGGCTCTGCAGTCATTATGAAAATAAACGTTTTCTCGTGTTCCTATATGTTACTGACACGCTTACATTTGGGTCCTCAGATCCAAAGTTTTAAGAACCCCTGAGCCTCCCAGCGCTGTGTGTGCTGCTGCTGATAACACTGGATGGTTCTTCTCTGAGGACAGTTGTGGTGATTGAAGTGATTCTGTCAGAATGGCGGTTCCTTGCGACGCAACTAAAGCTACAGAAGAGATACAGTAAGAAACTCAACCCTAATGTAGCTAACTAGCCCACTTCCGTTAGTCACGTAGTGTAACTGGCAAGTTAAGTTTAGTCGCTTTACATAAAATATACTATAACTGTAACTAAGGTTAATTATAAGATTCTGTTCAACCTGTTTTTCAAACATAAAATAAATGTACCTTTGCCAATTCATCTGTAAATGGATGACTACTTGACTGATAGGCAGCTGAACAGAGGACAAAAATGTGTGAATACTTAAAGTATGATTGTGTATTAGTATAAGCCATTTACTCCTGTGTAAATGTTTGATGTTTTATGTGATTAGTTTAAAGTGCAATATTGAAAATGAAATCTGGTTTGTGGTGCAACAGGACCATTAAGATTTTGCAATACACAATTCACTCTTAATTATTATATAATAATTATAGACAGAATATTCCTATCAGTTTAGAATTATTAAGTACAATACAAGGCATTTATCAGCTGTAGGCTACTGCAGAGGTTTCCTTCGAATTAGAATTTGGCAAATTGGTATTCAATAGGCCAAAGAATAATCCGATTTCTGCTCTCTCTACTATAATATCGCTATTATGTAAACTATTAAATGTGCTACTTTAAATGCTACCTCATGATATTCACTGGCCCATTCTGGCCACCCAGCCAAAAATCTGGAGGCACCCCTGTCTGCTGCAGGACGTGAAGGTAGCATATTAACAAAAATGAGGTCAAATATCAGAGTAAGAAATCTGGAATAATGTTATACAAAACAATTGTGACAATAATCGAGACGTGGTATCCGAAAGCAACAAAAGATTGATAGATGAATACCCAATAATTGGTTGAATAATTGTAGTCTAGCCACGCCCCTCACCCATAGCCCCGCCTGTTATCTTTTTAGGTCAAGTCAAAGCTGTGGCAGAGTTCATTTATTAACGTTGTGCGGGACTGTTCGAGATTTTGAATTTTTCAATATTTACGGGTAGATTTCTGTTTTAGAATTTGTAGTGTAAAGTGAAGTATTTCCTCCTACAACTGGCAAAAAGTCTTTTTTATAAACTTAGATTATTGAGAGCGTCAAACATGGAAAAAGACGAGAGTTCCGAACAGTATGAAGAGATGGATTCAGACGATGACTTAAGCCCAGGGGATGACAGCAGCGAGGTGAAGATGCGTGTTGAAGACATGGAGGCGACATTTCAGCGGCCTATCTTGACTAAACTCTTTGCATTAGAACATTCCGAGGTGGTGGACGATTTCTTGCGGAACTTCTTAATTAAGGCAGGGATGAACAAGACCTTCGCCTGCTTTCAGTCCGAGTGGTATGAAATTAAGCCAGGTTTGTTAACTGTAAAGCAGATGCGTTCGGCTCCCGACATTCACACTCACAACCAGCTTCTTGAGAGCGAAATCAAACGGCTTACTAAGGAGATCGAGTGTTTCAAAGCAACGGCTGTGCAAAGAGAGAAGATGTTGGTGGATTTACGGAAGAAACGAGATTTCCATCGAGTGCAGCGCAGACAAGTGGAGGAGGAGAAAAAGTTCCTGATCGATGACATTAAACGGCTGATGCGGTTCTATTCCTATTATAATACGACACCGTTTAACAAACACCAGTGACCGATCTGGAATGAAAATCTATTCGTAGACTAAAAGCATCGCAGCTTCAGGCGCCTTCGGGGGTCCAAGGTGTGCCCTCAAAGAAATTATATTGAAAACAGGGCCCACTTAACAACTGGAATATATGCTTACTTTCCAGTCGCTTGCGGGAAGACATCTGCTCTTCGTTACAAAAGGCTGTTTTAAAAGAGCCACCAGATTTACAAGTACGTTTTACTTCCATGAAAATGGTGGTTTGGCGATACAGTCAAATAGTGCCTATCGAGTTAAGTTCAGATTCTAATTCTATAATGTCAAAAATTAGTGTAGTAGCTCAATATGGTCTGTCTGTTTCAAACAAGTTACATTTTATTTGTCTTGCTACAGTCTGAGTCGTTATTTTATATTGTTCAAAAACAGTGTAACTTAAGTGTAACCATAACTGTCCTAGAAAATCTTATAATGTAAGTGGGATTTTTGCAATGTGCTCAGTTTATTATAGGACCAGGCCTAGTGATTTGCAAAGAGATTTATGATGTTTTAAAATATCATGTAGGCACCCACAGGAACATGCACTGACACAGTGAAAGAAATTTGAAAGAACGTGTTCGCAGTTTGTAAGCACTTATTCTTCAAAGTTGTTTCTTCTGGCATTATACCTTTCTACAGATTTACTTTATCACACTCAATTTGATAGCTTCTTATATTTTAATCTCTAAACTTAATCCCAAGGATTTCCCAAAATCCTCCATTGGACGACCATTTCTAAATTCTGTGAAAGAACAATAAACAGCAGTTTCTCATGACGCACAGAATTTTCTCCCTTTTAGATGAATTGCATTGCAGTCGAGTGAAACTGGGTGCCCGCGGGTGCCAGTAAAAGCCTTGCCTTATACCCTGCAATAATAAAGTTTGAGAAACTAACAAACCTTAGCAGTGGAAAAGTGTTCTCTTTATGCATCTTTAAATGAAAACATTCCACAAATCACCTTTGTGATCTGCTGCTCTTGTGTAAAATGCATGTGAGACTGTGAGTGGCGTTTCTTTTAGGTTCCATAACTGCGGTTAAGCACTACTTTATCGCTGAACAATGGAAAATGATTGTATACTAGCTGTGCTGCCTGTCTGAACGGATTAAAATTAGACCTCAGCATTAACATTTGCAGTGCACCATGCAACGCGTATGTCTCTGTTATGTGCCATTTGGTATGGGATTTGTAAAAGCAGCGTTAATGTCTATGAGGTGGCATCTGTTGGAATGACAAAAGAAATTATTTTATTTTATTACTAAAACGTTTCTGAACTGCCATCTTTAGGAATGACAGAGTCATAGCAACCGGACCGACATGCAGACAGACAGACATGCAGACACTTATCCTTTTATTATTTGGAAGACTCAGTAAATGTGAAAGGCATTCACTTGGCATTGAACAGAAAGTAGGGCAAAGCAATTAATAAAGTGTGAAAATAAATAGTTTTTGTAATGCTGAATAATGTTTTAACTGGCTTTGTTAAATATTTTAAAATAAAAATCACAAGAGAGGAGGCACAGGCTAAGGACACTTCATGATGGCGGTATGGCATCTTTAAAATGCCAGACATAATAGTGTTTTTTTGTCATCAAACAGGCCACAAATTACATTTTACTTTATGTGCTTTGTCCTGTGTGGTGATTTGCTCACTGATGACAAGTCAGCACTGATCTGTTGAATCGTGATCATGGCACCAGAGTGAATTTTTAAATGTTTTTTTTTATTATTATTATTATTGCTTGACCACCGTGAGTACTTTTTCCCTGTGAAGATATAACTACTGATTAGAAACGGAACTAATCTGCACAACAATGAGGCCTTTTAATGTCGTAGAGCAACAGCACTCGTGCATTCATCTTCCACTCACTCACTGTTACACGCGAGAGCTGCCATTAAGTAACAAGCTAACGTGCAAACACAAATTATGCTGCACAGTTGAGCCAAATATTTTAAAATGGGTGGCGATTTTATCATTTCTTTATAGCAAATGCATACCCTTGATTGTCTATTCCCCAGGTATTTGAGTGTTTTCATTTTTGACTCCAATCTGCTCCCACAGTTCGAAGGCAGACAGACGGCCTGTGCCTTTCGGGGGTCTCTAGTAATGTGTGTCATGTGTGAGGGGGGACAGTGCACTGTTATGTTATGTTATGTTATGAAATCAAAAACGGGGCTCCATCTTTGTAAGTGTTGTTGCTGGCATTGACTCTAGTGAAGAGACAGAATACAGAAGTAGGTGGGCTGATGTTTTCTTTACTTTTTTAAAATAATGTTATAAAAAAAGGCACGTAAGCATCTTTAAAAGATAAGTGTAACGGTTGAATAAACAGTAACTGAAATAACAGTAAGAAACAACAAGGATATTTCATACAAGGTAATGAGCAAAGAATGTGTTGATGTCTAAAAGGCGTGCAAGTTAATTTCAATTTACACGGCTGCATTAGCACATTTACACGGTGAATTGAGAGCAATTTATGAGGGATGCATTTCTGGACAGTTCTATGTGCTTTGTGTATCAAGGGTTCTGTTTGTCATGTTGTCATTATTGTTATATTTGGTTCTGTTTTCTTTATATTATTAACCTGCTTACTGTAAAACCTTAAAACTGCAAACGTATAGAAAGAAGAAAGGTGTTTTTATTTTTTTTTTTTTTTGCTACAGAATGATCTTAATACCTACAGCATAAATAAAATAATTATCATTGTACTTCAGGGTTCTAAGTTATACTGTAACAATTTCTTGCTGAAAGCCAAATAAATGCACGTAAAATAATTGGTCACATATGGTACCAGATGATCGGTTCTGGTGGCTTCCTCGGTGTCTGACCCAAACTACACTCTTTACAATCCTGCATCTTTAAAGGCGTTTTATGGTTCTTTACTGGGTTGTGTGGCTCCTCAAAGCAACAGTCCATTCTGGGACGGGTACTCTGCATGTGATGTTGGTTCTTTGTGCTTTGAAGAAATGTCCTAATACGTTAAATCAAACTGAAATCTTTAACCTGAGCTTAGCCTGTGTTATTGTATGTAGCGAGAGTCCTTTAGAAATTATGAGCCATTGGTATTTCACAAGTGCCATGAATATGGGAAAGTAAAATGTAGTATTATCATCAAGTCTGTTATCCTCTGTTCATGGTAATTTACTGAATGGAGTATCTTATCTAAATAAATACAAAGTTCTTTCTGAAACCTTCATGTGGATGAGTCTTTTGGGAATCAAAGGTGGTTCTCCTAGGGAAGGGGTGACCAAGTCTGGTCCTGGTGGGCCACAGTTGTTGCAGGTTTTCATTCAAACCCTTGTCCTAATCGGTGAGCAGTTTTCACTGCTAATTAACTCCTTTTCCCTTCATTTCAATAGCCCCGTTTTTAAGGATTCAGTCCTCTGAATCGATTTGTTTCTTCATTAAATGGCAGCCAAACAGAAATGAGATGTGAAACGAGCCAACAGATGACCAGATAAACTGGAACGTCAAACTCCAGCCAATTTCACTCCAACCAGTTTCTTAATGAGAAGCCAATTCTTGTTGTGAATTAAAGCCGTTATTAAATGTCATGACTTGCTGCTCTCTTTCTGCCACAGCAGACCGTTGATTTTCTGTTTTTTTCTAAGACTATCATCAAGATGTTTTGGTGACCTGAGCAGACCAACCTTCACCTTTCTTTATTTTCAGATTAACTAGTCATGTGGCAGCTTGTTTTGTGTCTCATTATTGTTTGGCTGCTCATTAAGAAAAAAGAAACAACTAAGGGGTCTGAGTCACGTCAGTTAAAACTAAGGAAAAACAAGTTAATCAGCAGCGGATCACTAATTAAAAAAATAGAATGAAAACCTGCAGCCACTGCGGCCCACCAGACCACAGCTGGACACCCCCCATCCTATGGCATCACTTTGAAGAACCACTCTGATACCATTATATATATATATATATATATATATATATATATATATATATATATATATATATATATATATATATATATATATATATATACTGCTCAAAAGAATTAAAGGAACACTTTTTAATCAGAGTATAGCATAAAGTCAATGAAACTTATGGGATATTAATCTGGTCAGTTAAGTAGCAGAGGGGGTTGTTAATCAGTATCAGCTGCTGTGGTGTTAATGAAATTAACAACAGATGCACTAGAGGGGCAACAATGAGATGACCCCAAAACAGGAATGGTTTAACAGGTGGAGGCCACTGACATTTTTCCCTCCTCATCTTTTCTGACTGTTTCTTCACTAGTTTTGCATTTGGCTACAGTTAGTGTCACTACTGGTAGCATGAGGCGATACCTGGACCCTACAGAGGTTGCACAGGTAGTCCAACTTCTCCAGGATGGCACATCAATACGTGTCATTGCCAGAAGGTTTGCTGTGTCTCCCTGCACAGTCTCAAGGGCATGGAGGAGATTCTAGGAGACAAGCAGTTACTCTGGGAGAGCTGGAGAGGGTCATAGAAGGTCCATAACCCATCAGCAGGACCAGTATCTGCTCCTTTGGGCAAGGAGGAACAGGATGAGCACTGCCAGAGCCCTACAAAATGACCTCCAGCAGGCCACTGGTGTGAATGTCTCTGACCAAACAACCAGAAAGACTTCATGAGGGTGACCCAAGTGCCCCATGTCCTCTAATGGGCCCTGAGCTCACTGCCCAGCAGCATGCAGCTCGATTGGCATTCGCCATAGTATACTAGAATTGGCAGATGCACCACTAGTGCCCTGTGCTTTTTACAGATGAGAGCAGGTTCACCCTGAGCACGTGACAGAAGTGAAAGGGTCTGGAGAAGGCATGGAGAACATTATGCTGCCTGTAACATCATTCAGCATGAGCAGTTTGGTGGTGGGTTAATGATTGTCTGGGGAGGCATATCCATGGAGGGTCACACAGACCGCTACAGGCTTGACAAAGGCACCTTGGCTGCCATTAGGTATCAGGATGAAATCCTTGGACCCATTGTCAGACCCTATGCTGGTACAGTGGCTCCTGGTGCACGACAATTCCTGGCCTCATGTGGTGAGAGTATGCAGGCAGTTCCTGGAGGATGAAGGAATTGATACCATTGACTGGCCACCACACTTTCTTGACCTAAATCCAATAGAACACCTCTGGGACATTATGTTTTGGTCCATCCAATGCCACCAGGTTGCACCTCAGACTGTCCAGGAGCTCAGTGATGCCCTGGTCCAGATCTGGGAGGAGATCCCCCACAACACCATCTGTCATCTCATTAGAAGCATGCAACGATGTTGTCAGGCATGTATACAAGAACACAGGGGCCATACAAAGTGCTGCGTACAATTTTGAGTTGCTGCAATTAAATTTTGGCAAAATGGACTAGCCTGCCACATAATTTTTCACTCTGATTTTTGGGGCGTCTTTGAATTCAGGGCTCTGTAGGTTGATCATTTTCATTTCCATCAAACGATGTGGCATCCTTTCGTTCCTAACACATTACCCAGTGTATATCAGTATAGATATCCAGGAGGATTTCTTTTTCCCATTGAGATCTGATGTGTTTTCAAAGTGTTCCTTTAATTTTTTTGAGCAGTTTATATATATATATATATATATATATATATATATATAATATATATATATATATATTTTTTTTTTTCATTTTTTTGGAGGACGAAAATCTTTGCTTCGATGTTCCATGATGTGAAACCTTTCTGTTAAGGTCCATGTAACTAGGTGGGAATTCTTTTATTTGCTCTTTCATCTTGTTAAAATGTGTCATTTTTGACAATCTGAATAATCAGATATCATAGGCATACATGACTTGACCAAGTTTGTGAACATTATAGTGGCCCTTTAGTTACACTCAATTTTTAATGAAATTAAAAACACAAAAATAAAAGTAGGAACTAATTTGATGTCTATGAATAAAATGTAACAAACTCTGTTCTGTAAAGTGCCTCTTCTCCCCTTTTGAGCCACTGCGCACCATAGCTGTCTGTTTACGTCACTGAATGGAGCTGAAGTAAAACCTATTATCCAACCCGCTGTATCCTAACTACAGGGTCACGGGGATCTGCTGGAGCCAATCCCAGCCAACACAGGGCGCAAGGCAGGAAACAAACCCTGGGCTGGGCGCCAGCCCACCGTAGCACATTGATTTCTACACAGCTAATTAGCGACAAGGCTTATAAAGACCCCACTACGTACGCATAAGGGGAATGAACCCCGAGCTCCTCACACTTCGTCCGTTACAGCAAATAATGTGTTGGTAGCGTCTTACTGAAACAAGAAGACTGCTTACAACACGGAGACAGAAGTGTTACGTAGCTGATGGACTACATGGATTATGTATAAGGGTTGATTAGTTTTCATTAGATACATGAGTTGGGAATGCAAGCACAGTCGATTTTTAATATGAAGTTTGCATTTTCCCCGTCACTTTGACTTTTCTGAAGTACTCCAGGAGTCGGTTAAAATACAGAATACATATCTTATTAATCAAAATAAGGGAACATGTACAAAATTATTTGCCCCCTTCCTGATTTCTTATTCTTTTGCATGTTTGTCACACAAAATGTTTCTGATCATCAAACACATTTAACCATTAGTCAAATATAACACAAGTAAACACAAAATGCAGTTTTTAAATGATGGTTTTTATTATTTAGGGAGAAAAAAAAATCCAAACCTACATGGCCCTGTGTGAAAAAGTAATTGCCCCCTTGTTAAAAATAACCTAACTGTGGTGTATCACACCTGAGTTCAATTTCCGTAGCCACCCCCAGGCCTGATTACTGCCACACCTGTTTCAATCAAGAAATCACTTAAATAGGAGCTGCCTGACACAGAGAAGTCGACCAAAAGCACCTCAAAAGCTAGACATCATGCCAAGATCCAAAGAAATTCAGGAACAAATGAGAACAGAAGTAATTGAGATCTATCAGTCTGGTAAAGGTTATAAACCCATTTCTAAAGCTTTGGGACTCCAGCGAACCACAGTGAGAGCCATTATCCACAAATGGCAAAAACATGGAACAGTGGTGAACCTTCCCAGGAGTGGCCGGCCGACCAAAATTACCCCAAGAGCGCATAGACGACTCATCCGAGAGGTCACAAAAGACCCCAGGACAACGTCTAAAGAACTGCAGGCCTCACTTGCCTCAATTAAGGTCAGTGTTCATGACTCCACCATAAGAAAGAGACTGGGCAAAACGTCCTGCATGGCAGATTTCCAAGACGCAAACCACTGTTAAGCAAAAAGAACATTAGGGCTCGTCTCAGTTTTGCTAAGAAACATCTCAATGATTGCCAAGACTTTTGGGAAAATACCTTGTGGACTGACGAGACAAAAGTTGAACTTTTTAGAAGGCAAATGTCCCGTTACATCTGGCGAAAAGGAACACAGCATTTCAGAAAAGAACATCATACCAACAGTAAAATATGGTGGTGGTAGTGTGATGGTCTGGGGTTGTTTTGCTGCTTCAGGAAGGCTTGCTGTGATAGATGGAACCATGAATTCTACCGTCTACCAAAAAAATCCTGAAGGAGAATGTCCGGCCATCTGTTCGTCAACTCAAGCTGAAGCGATCTTGGGTGCTGCAACAGGACAATGACCCAAAACACACCAGCAAATCCACCTCTGAATGGCTGAAGAAAAACAAAATGAAGACTTTGGAGTGGCCTAGTCAAAGTCCTGACCTGAATCCAATTGAGATGCTATGACATGACCTTAAAAAGGCGGTTCATGCTAGAAAACCCTCAAATAAAGCTGAATTACAACAATTCTGCAAAGATGAGTGGGCCAAAATTCCTCCAGAGCGCTGTAAAAGACTCATTGCAAGTTATCGCAAACGCTTGATTGCAGTTATTGCTGCTAAGGGTGGCCCAACCAGTTACTAGGTTCAGGGGGCAATTACTTTTTCACACAGGGCCATGTAGGTTTGGATTTTTTTCTCCCTAAATAATAAAAACCATCATTTAAAAACTGCATTTTGTGTTTACTTGTGTTATATTTGACTAATGGTGAAATGTGTTTGATGATCAGAAACATTTTGTGTGACAAACATGCAAAAGAATAAGAAATCAGGAAGGGGGCAAATAGTTTTTCACACCACTGTATAAGCTTCGACCCAACACACATAATGGAATCGCATTAGGAACCAGCGATCAGTTTAAGGGCCATCTACAGCTATACCGCCAATGTTGGTAGAGTGATAATTCAGTTCCTCCGTCTATCTCTCCACGAGTCGTTACAACTGCATCGTCAGCTAAGAGTGGAAAGGGGGCAAATTCTGTAATTGTACAGATAAAAACAACACGGTTAATATATTACATGTTAATAAGATTTGCCGCCTGCTATGATAAATCTTTCTAAATGGTCTTTATTCAGTGTAGCACATTTACGGTATATAAACAGGCAAAGGCGTTTTAACGGTTTTAAAGATATACTTAGTGGCAAAAACTCAGACGAGAAAAAGGGATCGAAAAGACTTATTTATGTTATGTTTAGATTTTGATTCTTACCTTTCTTAATTGCATCCCCTGGACCTTATCGATGTACGCAGAATGGAAGTTCGCATGTAAACGTCTCAGCGGGTTCACTTACAGTATTAGCTAATCTCGTCTATAACGTTACGGTCACGCCCCCTTCCATATACGGACCTTTGATTTCTCCGCCCATTTTTCAACTGCATGAGACACTGGCATTCTTAAGACGCTTCACCTAAACACCACTCAGCTAAGAATCCGGGAGTCAAGCATGGACACAGCTGATAATAGCCAAGAATCGAGCAATGAATCTGACGACTTTAACGAGATGCTCTCAGAGGAGGAATGCAGCCGCCCAGAGTCTCCATCCTCACGGCCTACACTGCTTGTGTCCTCCCAAGAACCCAAGGCGTTAGACGACTTTACGCTCAACTTCCTCATCAAGATGGGGATGCGCAAGACCTTCGACTGCTTCCAGACAGAGTGGTATGAAATGATGCAAAGGGGCTCCATTACTGGAAAGCATGTAGGCTTTGTCCCGGAGATCTATCTTCATAACCAGCTGCTGGATAACGAAATGCGCCGTCTGAACAAAGTGATTGAATGCTACAAAGAAGCGGCTGTGAAGCAAGAGGAGATCCTGGTGAAGCTGCAAAAGGAGCGCGACATTCACCGCTTGCATCACAGACGTGTAGTGCAGGAGAAGCAACGCTTGATTAGCGACATGAAAAGAATGGAAAAGCACTACGCATGCTGCGAGCCGGAACCAAAGCAGCGAGCGGGAGTTCTGAACGCTTAAGGCAACGAAGGAGATTGTCCGATGACCACACGGCATAGTCGATTTATTTAAATACTTAAGGGTGCTTGTAAATATCCTTGAGACTGGTTTACAAGACAGAATGGCATCACAGGCGCGGGAGAGTAACACTTCGTAAGGAGAAACCTGGACAACACAGGAAATCCAAATGTTTTGTATACAAAGTATATGTATATTTTTAGCACATGGTGTTAATTGGTCAGTCGTATATTTAATTCGGAAGGAAAGTTACAAACTTTAATTACACTTAACTTTTAGCGATATGAAGGATTTCGGTATTCGCAAGAGGCCAATCACTGTTATATTCACATTTTTCCTTCTGTGTTCAGTAAATAAATAAATAATGACAGCATTGTCCGGTCCTTTCCTGAAATGCTGACAGTTACTTTTGTTACGTGCGTTAATCAATAGGGCTCGGAAATCAGATCACTCAGCCAATGGCGTAGCTCGAGTTCTTGCCGGGCGGGGCGGAGCTTCAATTTGCCGCCCTCCAACATATCTGAATATGTTAACCTAATTAACTACAAAATTAAAATGACGTAGAGAGAAACATTATGAAATTTTGCATAGATTTATTCATATATAGAGAGAAACAGCAAAATTTTTCACATAGAATTATTTATAAGCATCAGCTACATAAGAATATAGCAGAGATGCACTGATAAGCCGTGTTCTAATTATTAGTTTAATATAATTACTCTGCGAAAACCAGAACCAGTGTAGTGTACGAGTGATAAGTGGGGATGTTTTCTGCGCAGAGCAAGAACGAATTCGGATTGATAACAAAATGAAAGTATATATTCCAAATTAGCTGTTTATCTTCCTACAAATTATGATCGGTATAATGTTTATGCTTATTTTTGTTATTGCCTCATAAATTTCAACTGCTGTGACTGATGCCGTCACAGAAGGGCAGTCTGAAAATTATTTTTGAAGCATTTCTGGATTCAAATAAGAGAACTGTACTTTTTTCATTCATGAGTGGTATTTTTCCGAACCCTGCTGCTTACAAACGAATTGTACTGAGCCTTTTAGCCTTTTTGCCGCCCCCAAAAATGTGCCGCCCGGGGTGGACCACCCCCTCCACCCGCCCCTAGCTACTCCCCTGCACTCAGAATAAGCACCAGCTAAAAGTAAGAAGCAACCGTGGAAGAAACACAAGTCAGTCAAATAAGCTTTTGCTAGTCCATACGCGACCTAAAATAATCGAACAATGCTCGGTTCTAAAATGGCACTTTACCAGGTGGTGTGTTTCCCATGTAAAACCATTGATTGACAAAGGGGCATTTCGTTTTGTGAAGAGTTCTTTGCATGGGAAATTGGTTCTTTGGACTTTGTAAAGGTTTCTAATTTGTGCACAAAACAGATATTTAATGTATAGCAGACTACTGTACCTAGCAGGATACAACATGCAGATCGAGAAAACCTGAAAATAGGCAATGCTATTGTATGCAGAGAGGGGTCCTTCTAAAATCGGGAACATGCTGGTATATCACAAATCTACTATCTATTAACGAATATGTATTGAACCTGTTATGGATTGAATTAAATAAATGCTCTTTAAACAACCTTCATGTGGATGGTTCAATTGGGAACCAAAAGTGGTTTCTCTGTAGCAGCGCTCTTAAGAAACACTTTGGCGTTTTTGTTTTTAAGAGTAGCATCACTTGGCAAAGCAGAAATCTTGCAGACAGATTAGCTTCACTCCATGAAGTTCTTGTATTGATAAATGAGTATTTCTTTTAAAAATATCAAACACGGTGACACTAACACAGTGCACGATAAAAAAAAAAGCAATGAGCTCTACTATACTGTACACATGACACCTCTACTTAATTTTTAAATCAGAGCTGCTGTTTAATCGCAGTTAACGTGTGCGAATAATGCATGAAACGTTTCTGCGATTAAATCTTTAAACGTAACCCCAAAATGCGGTCAATTTGACCACGCTTCACACTTTATGAAACAGCTAAATTTGAATCCGAGTCTATTAGTAGTACTGTTTGATCGTTATGTTTCTTGATAATCGCCTTCATTCACACATACCATTAGAGTCGCCACTCGTACTGGGATATTACAATACAGTATACCGTAATATATCAGTATGAGACACGATTTCGTTTCATATATAGCTGATCAAAGTGCAGAGAATAATACGAGAACAATTCAAATCAAACCAGTTTCACAAGCGGAGTGAATGCGGCTAAGCGCTGCACTCTGAATCAGACTGCGTAATAACTTATTTACTTACCATTATGCTGCATTCACATATTGTCGAATAAAAAATAAATCAATAAAACAATCACAACGCACACTATAGCGGAACGTCCAAAACAAGACTCTACACACAGTGATGTCTGCTGATGCAAGTACGACTGTGAAACGTAAGAGGCCTTCGAGGTATCGATCTAAATGGGAGACGAAATGCCGTAGGTCAGCCCTGTTCTCGGACAACGAATACTCACCCGGTCGAGCGTCATCTCACGAATAACGTCACACCCGAATTGATCACGGTCCATTAAAAAATTCGGAGAAACCAATATGGATGCGTCCAGGAAAACCTCTGTTGTGTTTGCTCCATCGGAGTAAAGAGCAGTTGATAACAACGCACGACGCGGTATTTTGCGAATCCACAGTTAGAAGCCATACAGTACTGTGAGTACGACTGATTTAATGAGACACAAATAGGCAGAAGTGCTCATAAACATCCATCCACCCATCGATTTTCCAACCTGCTGAATCCGAACACAGGGTCACGGGGGTCTGCTGGAGCCAATCCCAGCCAACACAGGGCACAAGGCAGGAACCGATCCTGGGCAGGGTGCCAACCCACCGCAGTGCTAATAAACAATATAATATATAACTTTCACCGAAGTTCGCAATGTACGTCGTAATTTTGGATTGACGTCATGACATGAAGTCGGACAAACTCGGACTTGACTGACCATCCCGTCATTTTCGAGTTGAAAATCCTACTTATGGAGGTGTTCCAGGTGTAAATTCGGATTTGGAACTCGGAAAGTCTGACTTCCCATTTCAAATGGAACGCACCTCAATCAGACTTCCCCCAAAACAGACATGGCATGTTGTTATTGTTTAATTAATTGTATGTTATAGCCTATATTAGTCTATATTATACTGTAACCCAGTGGCGGTTTTTGAAAATGGCGATATGGGCCGTTGTCCAGGGCGGCATCGTGGTAGGGATGGCATCTTGAGCGTCGGGAATTTTTTATTTTTTTTGCGCGCGCCCATGCTGCCCCGACATCATGCCAGCACATTTTTGGGATTGCATGGGCAATGATCGGTTTTCTATTGCCCATTTGCAATAGTAAGGGCGTAAGGGAGTAAGGGCGCCCTCCATTTGCGAGGTGCTCCTGCTGCTTTCCGCACAGGAAGGGAGAGGGGCAGGGCGGCGGGGGATTCTACTGCGTTAAGCTGACGCCAGCTCAATGCGTGTGCTCTCTGTAATCTTGATCACAGGTTAGTAAATTCGCCATAATTGGAGTGCACATTACAGGCTTTAAAAAAGTAAAATATCGTCAGTGAGATTTTAAACATGTTGATAAAATGATTTTGAGTTATTAAGAGTCTTTTGTATGGATATTCTTTAGATAAAACTCCCTAAAACGTTTTCCATTAATTCTCTATGGTAGTGCTAAACCACTACCGATGCGATCTATTTTCTGCCACTTCCGTTTCGGGGGGCGCTGTTCTGCGCTTTTCGCCGCTCTGTCTGCTACCTGCTTGCAGCGTCCGCCTTCATAGACTTGCTGCTGCGGCGTTTTTTATTTTTTTATTTCTTAAGTAATAGTGAAGTTTAAAATGTAGATCGCGCGGTTATTTCTGTTGATTAATTCATGATTTCATTATTTATAGCTAATACCGTTAACAAGTGGTCGCTATTTTTGCCTGTTGTATACAATCTATCTAGCGCCTTTCACATCTATCGCCACTCTCACTGCCCGCTTGCCTGCGTGCAGCGTGTGTCGATTGATATGATTTAATGTATTTCTTTTTGACATAATTCTCCGAGTTGTAAAATACATATACATTATATATAAAATGAAACTACTATATAGTTAATACAGTAATCTATCTGTCTAGTGCCTTTTCTGTCTGCCTATTATATAGCGCCTTTCCTGTTAATATCTGTTGTACAGTGCCTTCTCTATCTGTCTATCTAGTGTATTTCAAATCTATCTGTACTCTCACTGCCTGCTTGCCTTGTCTGTCTGCTATTATACAGTGAATTCCCTGTTCTGCCTATTATATGTGCCTTCCCTATCTATTCATTTATCTAGTGCCTTTCACATGTGAATGTACTCTTATTGCCTGCTTGCCTTTCTGCAGCATCAGTCATATAGTGCCTTTCACATCTATCTATCTATTTATCTGTATGTCTATTTTTTTCTCCTGACAGTTTTATATCTTCTATTACACAGTGCCTTCCCAGTTTATCTGTCTACTGACTTCTCTGTCTGTGTATTATTCAGTGCTGTCTGAGAGTGAATGTCTTACATAACTTAAAAATAAGAACAGTTATAAGGACACTTGTTCATGTCAATTGTAGTCGCAATTTTTAAATATTTTAAAAAGAGCATCCCACATTTATTATACATCTGCATGTACTCTCACTATCTGCTTGCCTTCCTAAAAATATCTGTTGATTAATAAAAAGGCTGTACCATTTTTCAGTTAGCAGTGCTTTCACTATCTCTCAGTGAACTCCCTGTCTATCTATATAGTAATAGTAATTTTATTATTATATAGCAGCTTCCCTATCTGCCAATCATATAGTGCCTTTCCTTCCTTTCTATTTATCTATCCCCTTAGCTGTTTTTTATATCTATTATACAGTGCCTTCCCTGTTTATTTATATATCTAGTGACTTCTCTACCTGTCTGTCTATTATGCAGTGCTCTGTCTGTCTATGTCTTATGGATTTTAAAAATAACAGTCATAAAGATACCTGTTCATGTTAATTGCAGTCTCAATTGTTAAAAATATTTTAAAAGGAGCATCCCACATGAAAATACAATGATCTGACTGACTGACAGTGCATACCACTTTATATGGTTAAAAAGAAAAAAAAAATAACACTTTCTCCCCAGCGGGGAATCGAACTCGGGTCTCTGAGGAGCAACAGGCCTGCTGTGCACTGATTGGCTGAGCAGTCTGTGTCAACTATCGTGACTGGCCGTGGTCGTTGGGCCTTGTTTTTCTTACATAAATCTGTTAAATAAACTAACTGAAATCATTGTATATGCTTAGGTAAGCAATTATTAATTTTTTATTATAAATTAATCAGTTATTTCTGCTTTATAGAAAAATAGTAACATGCTTGAAGGAAATACTACAATAAATTGTCAATAATATGCTGTTAATTTTGATTAAAAATTGTAATTGTGATTACATTTTTTAATCAATTTTAATTGAAGTCAGATCATCTAAAAAGCATAGAACACGTTTAAATAGTACAGCAGAGTGCTTTTTAAAAGTGTGTCACCATGCTGAGCAACTTGCTCTCATATTTATTACTTCTGACCAAGTCAAGTGATTAGCGTAGCAGACAGTGTGAGCTTCAATTACTCAAATCAGTCTCCGCTAATTCCATTATGCTGTCTTTTTACTTGGACAGCTTCACTGTTAGCTAAACAAACCACCTAGATGGACTGAATCGCCACCTCTCATATGTCAAATGTCTGGTGTCCTCATGTTATTAGATCTACTATCGCTTAGGTTGCAGTTACTGTGGCTTCCCGCCTGAGAGTGACTAATTTGAGATTACTTCAGCTTCATCTTGACCACTGCTTAAAATTAAGTGTGTTCATTTCATGTTTGCCTTACTTTGTGAGTGACAAAATAAAATACAATCAGGATATAATATAAGCTGCTTCTATGAACTCATGGCAGTTACAAACCTCACCCATGAAGTCCATCTATAGACAAGTGTTTTATCATGTTATCAGGTCACCAAACACGAAAGGCACCAACTAACTTCTTAGGCTCTGTTATTAATGAGGGAAAGAAGAAGTGTAAAAATCAGCTATGTACCGGTAACCTCGTACCTGTCTCATTGTCCATATTAAACCCTGCATATTCAACCTTAAGGAGGTCTAATGGCAGGCTGCTTGCTGACTGGGACTGTTTTTTTTCCCAAAGCTTTACTTCAATCCATTTTTACCCTTAATATAAGACTTCTGAAAGGCATCCCCTTGAGTCCTTACGGTACCACAGTTAGATAAAGAATGGACAATCCAGCCACTTGGCTCACCGGTTATAATAATTAGACAAAGGCATTGACTTTTAAGCTGTTGCTTTTAAATTTCACTATCAGTCAGAATTTTTAGAAATTCTTAGTTTTTTTTCAGTTTTTCTTCAAATTCAATCATTTAAAATGCAATGGACGACCTAAAATGGCGAAAAGGTGATTTAAATTTAAAGTTTAGGTTAGCAAAACATGAAAGATGGCAATTTCAGAATATTATAAATGGGACATAATAAAAAAGGGAACAATTAATGGGTCACAAAGTACAGATGTTCTGCGGCAATTACAGTCAACTAAGCCTTGCAATTTGAAGCAAACCATTTGCACAGGTGTCCCAACTTTCTGTTGATTACTTAAAAATCCTCTGTCTGTCTTAAAGCAGAGTTACAACAGACTGTGTTACTACACCCTCTGAGGTACTGCTTGGACAATATTACACTGTAAAATGTAAATTCCAGTGATAATGTCAAGAAGACAGCAATTAACAAATGTAATGAGACAGAGCATTATTAACCTTAGAAGTGTAGGCGTTTTACACGGAGAAATTGCAAAAAAATATCAAAGTGTCATTGAGTACAGTGGTGTCCTACACAATCCAAAGGCAATTGGAAACTGGAAGATAGGAAGAGATCCGTCAGACCCAAAGTCACAACAAAATGAGAAGACAAGTTTCTGAGAGTCGCCGGCTTGCATGACAGGCGTCTCACAGCACAACAGCTTCAAGCACAGTTTAACGGTGGTCAAAGAAAGCAAGTCTCAGTATCTACTGTGAAGAGGGGACTTTGGGCTGGAGGTTTGACAGGGTGAGCGGCAGTAAGAAAGCCATTCCTTAAAGGACAAAATAGGGCCTTGAAATACCGTCTGTGGGAAAAGTCTTATGGACAGATGGATCAAAATTTGAAAGCTTTGGTTCACAGGATGTTTCTTTGCCCTTGAGTTGAGGAAAGGATGGTTCCTCAGTGTGTGACACCAACTGTCAAACATGGACGAGAAAGTGTGATGGCCTGGGGTTCTTTTGCTGGTGCCATAGAGTGACTGGCGTTCTGAATCAAAAGGGTTACCAAAGTTTGGCTGTTATATCAGCAAAAGGTGACTACTTGAATGAATCAAAAATTTTAATAACACTTTGCACACTTAATGAGTCCTTGCCTTATTTAGCCATGTTTCACTTTCCTCCACTCTCACCAATGTTTACCAGTTTGTGGACAGTACAATAAGGGAAAATGGGACCCTAGACTTATTATATGCTAATGTTAAAGAGGCATATAATTCTTCTGTTACTTTGCCACCTCTGGACAGATCCAACCATAATTTGGTATTGCACACACCCACCTATACAGTTAACTCATTGTTCGATGGCTGCCTGTCCCCATCAGGATCATACAGAAATGGAGGCTGAGGATGCTTTAAAGGATGCCTTTGAGAAAGCCGAGTGGAGTATGCTTTGAGAGTCACACTGTAAAGACATTAAGGGACTCAGCCACTGTATCACAGACTATTTCAGTTTTTGTGTAGATAACACAGATCCCACAAAGACGATGCAGTGTTTTCCCAGCAACAAACCCTGGATCACAAAATTGCTTCAAAGCCTTCCTGAATAAAAAGAAGAGGGGCCTTTGGGTCTGGAGATAAATAGGGAATCAAACCGGTGCACTCATAACTGAGGAAGTAGGTCTGTGAGGAGACAGCCCACTACAGAGTCACACTTGAGCAGAAGTTACCACAGACCATGAAGTGAGTATAGAATGGGGTGCAGACGATCAATGGCTGCATGCAACCTGTAAAACCTGCAGAGGCAGGAAACATGAACAGAGCTAATGAACTGAACCAGTTCTTCATCAGGTTTGACTCAAGCTAGTGTCTGCATGAAAGCTAAGGAGGTTACAGAATCCCAAGTGCCATCTATACCCTGCCTGACCTTCCCCTACACTGACATCATACACGTGGTCTCAAGACCCCTTCTATTACTTTTAATGCCCGTCTCTGCTGATCAGGTGAAGATAGAGCTCATGAACAAGGCTGTAGGGCCAGATGGAATCTGCTCCATGGTGCTAAAAATATGTGCCAGTCAGATCTGTGAGGTCCTCTAGTACTTGTTCTCGCTTTCTCCGAGTTTGCAGAATGTGCAACAGCTATGGAAGACACTCTGTGTAGGCCCAGTGCAAGGTAAAGTTAGTCCAGTGATCCCAAGGACTTCCAGTTGCTCTTATTTCATACGCCATGAAGAACTTTCTCAGGCTGTTCTTGAAGCAGCTACAACCCCTGGTTTCAGAACATCTTCATCCTCTGCAGTTTGCCTATCAGGCAGGCAGGCATGTATGTATGTACGTACCTACACACACGCTCCAAAGATGAGCTATATAGGCAATCATTTTTCTGATTTCCATTGATGTTCACACTGTTGTGAAGTTAGATTGTCTAAATTTGCTTTTAAGCATATTGAAGTGATTAAATTTAAAGAAGAAAATCCACTCAGCACATGTGGCAAATGTAAAATGGTGCCCAATGACTGCTTTTCAGATATGAACACATTTACTCACTCTCATAATAATTGTTTTGTCACACCATTTTAATCCTCACAAGGGAAATTTGTAATGATCATTTTACAATAAATACCAGTGACAATAATAAAGCATATGGCCACATCAACTTCACACAAAGTATTTTGATGCTCATCATTAAACCAATATTTAAAGTTTCGGTTAGCTCCATCATCCCGAAAAGAATTTGTTTCATCAATACATCCTATACAATAACATCCAAATTATCAACAAATGTAAGGGGCATTGCGGCTGAAGGTTTTCACCTTAGCCAACTTCTTAATTAGAAATCCAATACTGCTGCTGATGTAGCACACCTTGAATCTACTATAACTGTGAATTAAGATTTAGAATCTTTAATGTCTTATTTTTCTTCTTAAAACTGAACTCAAACTGTCATTTTTCTTATAAATGTGCAGAATCAAAATTACATTCAAATGGCTAAACAGTATTACACAACTAACTGCCTTCACACCCATGTGTGCACTAGTGTCAAAATATTTGTGAACAAATTAGTGGCAGAAATATAAAAGTGATGTTCTAAAGAAAAATCTGTGTTACAAATGCATGACATGACAAAACAAGCACCAACACTACATGCAATTACATTTTATTAGAATCCGGTTTTAGACTGTGCCATGAAACCCTTCCAGGATTCATAGGCCTGTGCTTCCCAAACTTCCCAAAATGACTTATCTAAATGTTACAGCACATTTATAATATTTCTAATTCTAATTTCTCCTAAAGAAATGTGAAAATGTTCAGTAAATTAAGTTAAATACTGAATGCAAATACCATTACTTCTTAAACAATTCTAAATAGTAATAAATGAAAGAAACCACTCTAGAAGATACACATTTATTTCACAATAAATTTACTATATTAATCAGTATACAAGAGTTCATTTTTAATGCCATCTTTTCAAAAGACTATTTAGGAAGACAGTTGAAATTTCCTCTCATATTTGCCTTCTTGGATTAATTGTTCTTTACGATCCTAAAGGAAAATGAAAAAGGAAACAATTGATTTCTAGACAAGACTGCAAAAAAAAAAAAAAAAAAAAAATTATATATTTATATATATATATATATATATATATATATATATATATATATATATATATATATATATATATATAAACTGCTCAAAAAATTAAAGGAACACTTTGAAAACACATCAGATCTCAATGGGAAAAGAAATCCTCCTGGATATCTATACTGATATAGACTGGGTAATGTGTTAGGAACGAAAGGATGCCACATCGCTTGATGGAAATGAAAATGATCAACCTACAGAGCCCTGAATTCAAAGACGCCCCAAAAATCAGAGTGAAAAATGATGTGGCAGGCTAGTCCATTTTGCCCAAATTGAATTGCAGCAACTCCAAATTGTACGCAGCACTTTGTATGGCCCCTGTGTTCTTGTATACATGCCTGACAACATCGGTGCATGCTTCTAATGAGATGACAGATGGTGTTGTGGGGATCTCCTCCCAGATCTGGACCAGGGCATCACTGAGCTCCTGGACAGTCTGAGGTGCAACCTGGTGGCATTGGATGGACCAAAACATAATGTCCCAGAGGTGTTCTATTGGATTTAGGTCAGGAAAGTGTGGTGGCCAGTCAATGGTATCAATTCCTTCATCCTCCAGGAACTGCCTGCATACTCTCACCACATGAGGCCAGGAATTGTCGTGCACCAGGAGCCACTGTACCAGCATAGGGTCTGACAATGGGTCCAAGGATTTCATCCTGATACCTAATGGCAGCCAAGGTGCCTTTGTCAAGCCTGTAGCGGTCTGTGTGACCCTCCATGGATATGCCTCCCCAGACAATCATTAACCCACCACCAAACTGCTCATGCTGAATGATGTTACAGGCAGCATAATGTTCTCCATGGCTTCTCCAGACCCTTTCACTTCTGTCACGTGCTCAGGGTGAACCTGCTCTCATCTGTAAAAAGCACAGGGCACCAGTGGTGCATCTGCCAATTCTGGTATTCTATGGCGAATGCCAATCGAGCTGCATGCTGCTGGGCAGTGAGCTCAGGGCCCATTAGAGGACATGGGGCCCTTGGGTCACCCTCATGAAGTCTTTCTGGTTGTTTGGTCAGAGACATTCACACCAGTGGCCTGCTGGAGGTCATTTTGTAGGGCTCTGGCAGTGCTCATCCTGTTCCTCCTTGCCCAAAGGAGCAGATACTGGTCCTGCTGATGGGTTATGGACCTTCTATGGCCCTCTCCAGCTCTCCAAGAGTAACTGCTTGTCTCCTAGAATCTCCTCCATGCCCTTGAGACTGTGCAGGGAGACACAGCAAACCTTCTGGCAATGACACGTATTGATGTGCCATCCTGGAGAAGTTGGACTACCTGTGCAACCTCTGTAGGGTCCAGGTATCGCCTCATGCTACCAGTAGTGACACTGACTGTAGCCAAATGCAAAACTAGTGAAGAAACAGTCAGAAAAGATGAGGAGGGAAAAATGTCAGTGGCCTCCACCTGTTAAACCATTCCTGTTTTGGGGGTCATCTCATTGTTGCCCCTCTAGTGCATCTGTTGTTAATTTCATTAACACCACAGCAGCTGAAACTGATTAACAACCCCCTCTGCTACTTAACTGACCAGATTAATATCCCAGAAGTTTCATTGACTTGATGCTATACTCTGATTAAAAAGTGTTCCTTTAATTCTTTTGAGCAGTATATATATATATATATATATATATATATATATATATATATATATATATATATATATATATATATATATATATTTTTCACCAGCAATGATCAATCCTTATCTAATATTCTATTGGCTGCTTCCAACACTTCACCTTCTAGAATGAATTATTCACTTTCTGCCTAAATATATCCCACCCTTTGACATGTGCCATTGTACCAAGATGATAAATGTTATTCACTTCACTTGTCAGTGATTTAATGTTGTCGCTGATCAGTGTACATCTGATATTAAAAGTTATTTAACACAATAATTTATATTGTTATGAGAAAGCAAGCTAAAGGTGGATAAAGACAAGCCATTATAAAGTGGAGTTAATACGACTATCTTAAAAGTAACCTATTTCAAAAAATTTTCGCATACAATATATAAGTACAGATTTTAAAAACATCCACTCAAAATGGTAGTCTCAAATTTCTTTCTTTCCTAAAATCAAATCTGCAATCATAAATTAGTAAGTCCTGAAGCAGAAATTATAGTTGGTGATTAACTCTGAAGCTCTGAGGCATTTATTTATTTCAGTCCCATTTCGCTCCATTCCAAGAAGGCATCTTTAGAACTCTTCTCTGTGCAGTTCGAGGACAGAATATTCATTTTTACAGGACACTTGCAAAGTGCACCCAAGATACTGTAAGGTTTTTACTCCCTCCACATTATGCTGAAATTCCTTCTTATTCTCATCCCCCCACCACAATGTCACCAATGTTCTTGAATTGATGTATGTATGTATGTATGTATGTATATGCTCAGTAATACCTGGGTGTGCGAGTTGTTTAAAGACGTGATATTTCTAAAATTTTGTTCTTTATTTAATAAGGATATATTCAACAACGACTGGGATCCTCTGTAATTCCTTTCTTCATTTAAGTACCCTCTTAATCTCCTTCAACCTCTCCTCATAGTTAAAACCTCTCAGTTCCAGAATCAGCCTAGCTGCTTTCTGGACTTTCTAAGGCTACTATGTCTTTTTTGTAATACGGAGACCAAAACCGAAAACAGTACTCCAGGTGAAATCTCACTAGTGTGTTATGCAACGTTAGCAGTTAAGTTATTGACTTGCACTCCACACAGTGATATGCAACTTCACATCCTATCAGCTTTTTTGATCACTTTAGTACACTGTCTGGATGTATAGGGTAGTCCAGGTCTAATTATGCAATTTTCATTAAGCTATAACTTAAGTTTATTACATAAAAAAAATCACACGAAGTCTCGGACCATCGAGAAGTGTGCAAACTGACGACATGAAGAATCATCTTTGCACCGAACTGGAATCGTCCCCGCATGAATCAAAGTCATCCAGACAATCTGGATCTGCATAATTAGATCTGGACCACCCTGTAGATAGTGAGGTGTCTACTACGACTTCTAAATCTTTCTCATAAGTTATACTTTCAAATTTCAGGTAAGGAAGACAATAATTACAACAACAAGGAAATTAAGATCAGGTCAAGAGGTTTAAAGCAGACCATAGAGGCATTAGAAAGCAAGTGGGTCACGTGAAACAGTTCTGTGTGAAGTGACAGATAAAAACACACCAATCTGACAGCAGCATTCTGGGCAAACTAGAAAAGTGAAATGCTAGCATTTGGTCTTGAGTAATATTCAAGAAACATAACAGTTTGGATTCTGTGGATGTAAATTGTAAAAGCAACAGTAGTGGGTCAATGAGGAAATGCATTGATTAAAAGGAGGGTATCTTATCCAAAGATAAAATCAACATTTAAAAAAAAAGTATTATAGAGAGAAAAAAAAAACCACACGATAATGGAGTTCGAGAGATGTTTAATTGAAGGCTGTTCGTTCACCCAACTAAAGATGGTAGAGAGGATATTGTGTTAAATTTAAGAATTAAGGGAGGAAATGAAAGGAAGATCTGAGCATCAATTCCAAAGACATGGTAGCATAAGTACCTCAGCAACATATGAGTTGAGACAAGAGATATGAAGGAAAGTAGAGCTAATTATTCAATAAGACTTAGGCAGAATTTGAATTAGTTCAGTGCAGAAACCAGAATTCGAAGTTTGTATAGGCAGCAATAAGACATTTATATTTTTCAAATGTAGGACAAGGAAAAAGGAAGCACACAGGTTTGAATCAACATCATGGGAGTTTTTTTCTGCTTTTAAAGCATTTCTGTACTAAACTCAACAATAAAATAAATTTAGTTTTGCATCCTACAAAGCAAACAAAACTAAATAAAATACAATAGATTTGTTTAATGTTGTAAAAGGACAAGGTGTATCACACATGTATGGAAAAATTTACCTACCTTTACCGTTGGCATCCAAATATTGTCATTTTATATAATACTTGATGTGCTACCTGGCTTCACCTGGGAAATTTCCCAAGACGATGGTGATACACCTGTCCTTGTACTTTAACATTTGGCATGAAATTGCCTTGGTTTATTCTTTTTGCACCAATTAATGTAATTTGAAACAAACAATTATATTTTCATATAGTACCGAGTCCAGGTGTAAACCAACTGTTAAACTTTTAATATGTTTTGGTAAATCAAAGTTGATTGATTTTCCCACTTTTGCAACGCATTCCAGGTGGGTTCATCAGTCCATTTCAATGCATGCAAATACAGACATTTAAACATTAATTGAACCTTTAAGAATTTCTTTATTAGATTCAAAATCAATATGAGTGTGAATGACAATTATAATTAAACCAATCATTGGCATTTTTACTCAAAACAAGTATCTTTGATTTGCATGTCAAATGGATGTTTCTCAGTTTATATTATGTTTTGAGGTACAGTACATCCGGAAAGTATTCACAGCACATCACTTTTTCCACATTTTCTTATGTTACGGGCTTACTCCAAAATGGATTAAATTCATTTTTTTCCTCAGAATTCTACACACAACACCCCATAATGACAAAGTGAAAAAAGTTTAAGATTTTTGCAAATTTATTAAAAATAAAAAAATTGAGAAAGCACATGTACATAAGTATTCACAGCCTTTGCCATGAAGCTCAAATTTGAGCTCAGGTGCATCCTGTTTCCCCTGATCATCCTTGAGATGTTTCTGCAGCTTAATTGGAGTCCACCTGTGGTAAATTCAGTTGATTGGACATGATTTGGAAAGGCACACACCTTTCTATATAAGGTCCCACCGTTGACAGTTCATGTCAGAGCACAAACCAAGCATGAAGTCAAAGGAATTGTCTGTAGACCTCCGAGACAGGATTGTTTCGAGGCACAAATCTGGGGAAGGTTACAGAAAAATTTGTGATGCTTTGAAGGTCCCAATGAGCACAGTGGCCTCCATCATCCATAAGTGGAAGAAGTTCGAAACCACCAGGACTCTTCCTAGAGCTGGCCGGCCATCTAAACTGAGCGATAGGGGGAGAAGGGCCTTAGTCGGGGAGGTGACCAAAAACCCGATGGTCACTCTGTCAGAGCTCCAGAGGTCCTCTGTGGAGAGAGGAGAACCTTCCAGAAGGACAACCATCTCTGCAGCAATCCACCAATCAGACCTGCATGGTAGAGTGACCACATGGAAGCCACTCCTTAGTAAAAAGGCACATGGCAGCCCTCCTGGAGTTTGCCAAAAGGCACCTGAAGGACTCTCAGACCATGAGAAACAAAATTCTCTGGTCTGATGAGACAAAGATTGAACTCTCTGGTGTGAATACCAGGTCGTCACGTTTGGAGGAAACCAGGCACCGCTCATCACCAGGACAATACCACCATCCCTACAGTGAAGCATGGTGGTGGCAGCAGCATCATGCTGTGGGGATGTTTTTCAGCGGCAGGAACTGGGAGACTAGTCAGGATAAAAGGAAAGATGTCTGCAGCAATGTACAGAGACATCCTGGATGAAAACCTGCTCCAGAGCACTCTTGACCTCAGACTGGGGTGATGGTTCATCTTTCAGCAGGACAATGACCCTAAGCACACAGCCAAGATATCAAAGTAGTGGCTTCAGGACAACTCTGTGAATGTTCTTGAGTGGCCCAGCCAGAGGCCAGACTTGAATCGGATTGAACATCTCTGGAGAGATCTTAAAATGGCTGTGCACCGACGCTTCCCATCCAACCTGATGGAGTTTGAGAGGTGCTGCAAAGAGGAATGGGCGAAACTGGCCAAGATAGGTGCTCCAAGCTTGTGGCATCATATTCAAAAAGACTTGAGGCTGCAATTGCTGCCAAAGGTGCATCGACAAAAGTATTGAGCAAAGGTTGTGAATACTTATGTGCATGTGATTTCTCAGTTTTTTTTATTTTTAATAAATTTGCAAAAACCTCAAATAAACTTCTTTTACATTGTCATTATGGGGTGTTGTGTGTAGAATTCTGAGGAAAAAAATGAATTTAATCCATTTTGGAATAAGGCTGTAACATAAAATGTGGAAAAAGTGATGCGCTGTGAATACTTTCCGGATGCACTGTATATTTAGTAATTGCAGGTCTGTGAATTTCTTGATGTTTATGCATGCATTTAGCAACCGCAACTCTGTTGTCTTTAGTATTTTTGGTCATTACTTAGCTGCCTTTTTTTTTTTTTTTATTTCATCTGATATTGTCTGTATATCTAGTACAGCGCTTACATTTTCCTGTTTTATCAGAATGGTTTTGAGATAATTCGGTCACATCAGATAAACACGAGAAAATGCCTGATTGTGATGCTGAGTGTAACCAATTTTGAGTTTGAGAAAGATCAAAAGCAATAATAGGTTTGTAAACATCAAAATGACCTCTGCATAAAGCGCCTGTGAAGTCAAATCTTTAATGTCCGACAGATTACTCTAAATTTAGTAAATGCATAATTTCTGTAAACTTCAAATACAGTTGTGAAAATTTCTGGTGCAGTTAACAATTCGCAAGTGGCAGCAGAGGTTGAGATTTCATCATTCATACACATTACAACATCATTGTAATTGTGGCTATTTGCGCTACATGAGAAAGCTTGGTATCACTCTCACTGCAATAACTAAAATATGGATCATTTGATGCCAGATTTCCAAACCGAATACTTCTACACCATATTCACACAATGATCTATACTAATAAAAGGCGACCGACCGACCGACCAATCTCACTCACTAATTCTCCAAATGTGTAGGTAGAAGGCTGAAATTTGGCAGGCTCATTCCTTACAGCTTACTTACAAAAGTTAAGCAGGGTTCATTTCGAAATTCTACGCGTAATGGTCGACAACGTCTGCCATGTTGAACTTTCTTATTTATGGCCCCATCTTCACGAAATTTGGTAGGCGGCTTCCCTGCGCTAACCGAAACCAATGTACATACTTATTTCGGTGCTAAGATGCCACTGTCGGCCGCCATATTGAACTTTTCAACAATCTTTGTTACTTATGGGCCCATCTTCAAGAAATTTGGTACGCGGGTTCACAACGCTAACTGAATCCTACTTACGTACATATATACGTCCATAGCCTGCACCTCGTCACCATGTGAGGCGGCGTTGGGTCCCCCATCCCAACTACTCCCACATTGTTGGCTGCCTGCCTATATAAGGCTGTCTGTCTCTCCGGTCTCTACATTCCCTTCCTTGCTTCGCCATGGGATTCACGTCGTCCTGCTGATAATTACAGCCTTTTTATTTAATCCATGGTTTCTCCGCTGTTTTATTGTTCGTTTATTACGATTATAGTTATTGTGTAGGTATTTTAGACTTACTTTACATTGTTCAGGTACCCATTTCCTTTATCATTCCAACCATACCCCCATTAACATGTCTATCGAGGTGATCACCATCAATCAAAGAACTGTCACTTACCGAGTGGTTTCCATGCCCGGAGATGGCACCTGCCTTTTCCATTCTCTCTGTTACATATTGCACGGCCATATCAGGCTCTTATGTATTGAATGACTGGGACAGGTTCAAGGTGTGGACTGATGACAGTACAGGAGATAATTATACTACACAGGCGCACTATAAGAGTGAAATGCTTAAGCCCTTCACCTATGGTTCTGCATGTGAGTTGATGGCTGCCGCTGAATTGTTCGGTTGTCGCTTTCAAGTAAACCGAAATGGCCAAATATTTTACACCTTTTGACAACCGCCAATGCCTCTTAAACATCTTAGATTCACAGGTGATGATTTCAGCAGTGGACACTTTGATGTTTATGAATGTTTAAACTCTAAAAAGCTGGATGTGAAGTTATCGATGAAACCGGTCGTATGCTTACAACGCTCGACAGATGCCAAATGTCACTTCAACACAAGTCTTGCAAATACTGTCATAATTGAAACAAACCATGAAACTCAAACCGATTATGACAGCAGCAATCCAAGCTGTGAGATTTCAGACAAGATTACTTTTCACATGGCCAACTGTACGTTGCATGCTCAAGAGTAAGCTCAGCGCACAGCTTGGTCATATTACAACCGGAGGGCCGAACTAACAATGTGGTATACAAAGAGATCCTTAAATAATTATTGGTATATTTTCCCTCAGTTTAAAAAGGTTTAATTTTCTTCTTAATAAAAATTTTAAGGCAGTAGTTCGCCATTGCGAAGCGCGGGTATTTTGCTAGTAGACAATAAAATACTCTACAGATTTTCCATGTCCTTTTACACATATATGATGTGTAATAGGTACATTACTAATTAAAGGGATTTTTAATTGATTAAAAGCAATATACAAATTAAACTGGCATTGTGAATGGAAACAGATTTTAACCCAACATTCCTTGCTCCTCCTACTTCACAGTTCAATGCTGTGTCTTTTTTTCTGTCTAAGACACCTGCCCTTCTTCACTTATCATACCACCTATCTGTCAACACCGCTCATCACTTCTGCAGGAGACCTTCATTGTCAATGAGCGGCTGCTACTCTTTGTCTTCGGCATCTGTCAGTGCTGTGGTGCGTGATGTTATAGTGTAATCTGAGTTGGTAAAGTAGTATTATTGACAAATATGGACAAGAAAAAAAAAAAATTCTCTAAAGACACCAAATTTAAATTCTGAAATTTTGGGTTATTTAGTTTCTTACAAATCTATTTATCTATCTATCCATCTAAATAGAGAGAGAGAGACAGAGAATTGTATTCAACAGCCAAAATAATGTACAACAAATATATATATATATATATTTTTTTTAAGTAGATGCAGTTACATACTGCATACATTTTACATAGCAAAACTTTTAATAAATGATTTTTTTTCCCAAAAGAACACTTAAAAAAAAAATAATGTACCCCAAGAGAAAGAGGGGAAAAAAAAATTTGTTACTGTCTTCATATGGTAAAAAAACCCTAATCATGGCATTTTTAGTAATGATATCCATAGTTAAACCTTGCCATTGAGTTATTGTTTAGGCAAATATTAGGGAATAATCTACTGAGTAAATTAAAAAAAACATTTAAATACATAAAGATAATAAAATTTATATTGCATGTATATTCCATTTTATGCAGTCCCTTCCACCCTTCCAAAGAGTGCTTACCCGGTCTGTCTTGAAAACATAGTACCAGAATAAGAGAGGTGTAATCGTACACATAGCACCCAGAAATGAAGTTTTAGGTGTAGGCCTAAAATTCGGGTACACATTTGCACGTGCATAGGTCCATCTTGTGAGGGCAGGATCTTCCTAAAAAAGGAGAATTATAAATTTTAGTTATTATGCTAATAATTGCAATACAGTTTCCTGACAACATATTATGTAAATGTCAGATTTGGAGGTCAGCCTTTTAGAAAATATATTACACTTTTGTGTAATGGCCATGAAAATCTTGTGGAAACCTGTACTGGAGACGTCTTATTGTACTGCAAGATGCTTCTAGTGGAGACTTGTATCCTCTTATGAAAATTTTAAAGTAATAGCTGAAATTAAGAGTAACTACCTACTACTTCAGAAAGATCTCCTCTTAATACTCCTTTAATTATTTAAAAGTTGACTTTAACTCCAGTACAAGTCTAGCAGCACACATTACTGGTAATGTAACTGCATGGCTGAAACACCTATTTAAAAAAATAGCAATACACCATTCTTATTCACATACTGACTCTAAAACAGGTGGCAAGAAATGCCTCAACATATTTCAACTATACTGCCATGCAAATAATTTCACGTACTTTCAATATTATTTGTGAAGCACTCCAAAACAAACAAAAATTACATGTAATCTCATGTAAGTGAATCTGGCAAATTCTATGTCCTTGAAAATGACGGCTAACAGATTTGTAAAGAATACCAAAATTTAATAAAGCTTGATTTATATATGAAAGGTAATGTATTCACATGTTTAGGTTCAAAAGCTGAAGCCCACGAAAACCAAACATGAATGGCACTGACAAATTTGCCTTTCACCAGGCACAACAATGCATACTGGGCCAGTAAATAATAGACAATTAATCTAACAAGTAAGCCTACACAGACAAGTGACCACAGTTAGTAACAGAACACAAGTCCTTGGAGTCATAAGAGAGCAACAGCAATAATTGCATCCTCGTCAAACCATTTAAGGATTGTGATAGTGCAACTTTCATTTACAAAAGAGAAGTTTCAATCTAACAAAAGCTTGGTTTGAGAATGAATGGAACTTACTTCCCTAAAGGTTCATTAACCTATAATAGGCAGCAATATAAGCACCTTTTGTCTATTTCAGCATAGCAAACTAATTAAATGGCACTGAAATCTGCAGCAATGTCAACATTTGTCACTTTTTTTTTTTTTAAAAAAGGATAACATAAAATTCCCACCTGTATACTGATTAAGCAATAAACCATATATCATTTGAGTAAGCAGAGCAAAGTATGAGGCACTCTGACAAAATCATAAAAATTAAAATTTTGTAACAAAAAAAATTACAGTAAAGCTAAAGTAAAATTTCTAAAGTTGATCACCCGTGCCAGAAAGCCTTAAGACTGCATTCTTTCATTTACATGTCGTTCAAACAAGATAACTAATCCAGCATTCCATTCACCTTTATACTCAGTATAGAGACAGGTACAGCAACACCAAGTATGACCTTTCTATGTGGCATCGAGTACTAGTTTAATCCATAAATAATGGGCTTATACTTGGGTATATTTAATTCTTAAATATTTACAAAAACTAGGGGGCTCGGCCCCCTGCTTGCTTTGCTCGTCAACCCCCTGGGCCAGCGATACGCCTCTTTGCAGTTCTGCCGCTCGCGTATGGGGATCTGAATGGACAATTTAAACAGATTGCAATTTTCATATGAAGTGTTACATTTGCATCCACGCAACATAACTACCCGTGATTGCATTTTGCTACTTTCTCCCTATTAAATAAAATGACTTTCTCGAATGTTTGGCTCCGAGATTGGTTAATTGTCTTTGCAAAAGCTATTCTAACGGGAAACAACTTTTTAATACGAATGGCATGCCAAAATCTCCTTTGCTGTTTCATGTTATCCACAGGATATGTACTACATTATCTTTCATGGATACATCATTCTTTCTACAGTAATTCGTCCAGTGGAAGACCGGACAGTGTTAATGGTTGTAGATATTCTTCATGATATTGTAAGTTGATGTTTTCATCTTCAACACGATCACCACTAACTGTTTCAGTACAGTCTATTGATACGTGTTTAACCATTTTGCCACGTTACAGATCAATGTTTTTGAAATAAATTTGTTTGACTTCCTCATTTGTAGGTGCTAGGATTGCCAGTGTTCTCATTTCTTCTGTTGAAAACCGATCGTGATGAAATTCTTCAATAAGATTTGGACATAATGGGTCTTCTTTTTTAGTAGGAATTTAAACTGAGGAAAACGTTAAAATTTATAAGAGCTGAGAGCGCAAGAAGTGTGTCTGACAAAAGCATTTACACGAATGAGAGGTGAGAGGACCGTAGTCTTGTTTGAAAATGGTTGCAAGTACGATGTGACTTGAAAGAATCTCATGTTAAAAGTCTTCACCTCGTGGGACTTCATTCCAAAAAGCCTCTTCAAAAGATCACATCTTATCACAGGATAAAAAGTCTCGTCTCATAAGATTTTTGTATTATAACAGAGAGATACCTTTACATTAACTTGTATTAGCCCTTTTTATGACCTCTTTTGATGAAATCCTTCAATGTTGATTTGACTACCTCATGAGTATATACTAATTTTGGCAGCTGAATTGTTCTGCTTGTTTAAGAAAATTAAATGTACATGCTAACTTTTTAAAAAGCCTCATGGTGGGGCAAGTTGTAGTGTCAGCTTGTCCAAGAAGTTACTTGACAGTTGATATGTTTGAAAGGAATAATCTATATATATAATTCACTAAGGGCACACAAGACAAAGAGCACACGCCAGCCAACTCACAGAGCCCCGCCCACCAACTCTAAGACCATGGGATACGCACGACAGAGCCCTGCCCACCATCTCTAATCCTATTTTCGCGTCTACCGTCGCTCTCGATCAAACAGCAATATTTAGCAAAAAAAACAAAGTTAACTGGCAGTAACAGTGCAAAATTCACAATTGGTATGGCAGTTTGAAAAGATAAGTTTTGAGGGCAGTTTTAAAATGTGTTATTGAATCGAGCTGATGTATATGAGAGAGAAGAGAATTCCCGAGTTGAGGAGCACTATGAGAGACGCTCGAGCACCCATAGCACAGAGTTTGATGTGTGGTACAGAAAGTAGAGCTGCAGATGAGAATCTGAGTGAGCGAGAGGGAGTGTCAGTCTGTAGGAGATCAGTGAGGTTGTGGAGAGCTTTAAATGTTCAGATCAGTGTTTAGTATTGTATTCTGTAGTTAAAAGGGAGCCAGTGAAGTTGAGAGAGAATAGGTGTAGTACAGTTTGGTCCATAAATATTTGGACAGAGACAACTTTTCTTATTTTGATTCTGTACATTATCACAATGAATTTTAAATGAAACAACTCAGATGCAGTTGAAGTGCAGACTTTCAGCTTTAATTTAGTGGGTTGAACAAAATGATTGCATAAAAATATGACGCAACTAAAGTATTTTTTAACACAATCCCTTCATTTCAGGGGCTCAAAAGTAATTGGACAAATTAAATAACTGGAAATAAAATGTTCATTTCTAATACTTGGTTGAAAACCCTTTGCTGGCAATGACAGCCTGAAGTCTTGAACTCATGGACATCACCAGATGCTGGGTTTCTTCCTTTTTAATGCTCTGCCAGGCTTTCAGTTGCTGTTTGTTTGTGGGCCTTTCTGTCCAAAGTTTAGTCTTCAACAAGTGAAATGCATGCTCAATTGGGTTAAGATCAGGTGACTGACTTGGCCATTCAAGAATTTTCCACTTCCTTGCTTTAATAAACTCCTGGGTTGCTTTGGCTGTATGTTTTGGGTCATTGTCCATCTGTATCATGAAACGCTGCCCAATCAATTTGACTGCATTTAGCTGGATTTGAGCAGACAGTATGTCTCTGAACACCTCAGAATTCATTCGGCTGCTTCTGTCCTGTGTCACATCATCAATAAACACTAGTGTCCCAGTGCCACTGGCAGCCATACACGCCAAGCCATCACACTGCCTCCACCGTGTTTTACAGATGATGTGGTATGCTTTGGATAATGAGCCATTCCACGCCTTCTCCATACTTTTTTTCTTGCCATCATTCTGGTAGAGGTTGATCTTGGTTTCATCTGTCCAAAGAATGTTTTTCCAGAACCGTGCTGGCTTTTTTAGATGTTCTTTAGCAAAGTCCAATCTAGCCTTTCTATTCTTGAGGCTTATGAGTGGCTTGCACCTTGCAGTGCACCCTCTGTATTTACTTTCATGCAGTCTTCTCTTTATGGTAGACTTGGATATCAATATGCCTACCCCATGGAGAGTGTTGTTCACTTGGTTGGCTGTTGTGAAGGGGTTTCTCTTCACCATGGAAATGATTCTGCGATCATCCACCACTGTTGTCTTCCGTGGACGTCCAGGTCTTTTTGCGTTGCTGAATTCACCAGTGCTTGCTTTCATTCTCAGGATGTATCAAACTGTAGATTTTGCCACTCGTAATATTATAGCAATTTCTCTGATGTTTTTTTTCTGTTTTCACAGCTTAAGGATGGCTTCTTCCACCTTTGACCGGATGTTGTCTGTTCACAGCAAAATCTTCCACATGCAAGCACCACACCTCAAATCAACTCCAGGCCTTTTATCTGCTTAATTGATAATGACATAATGACGGACTTGCCCACACCTGCCCATCAAATAGCCTTTGAGTCAATTGTCCAATTACTTTTGAGCCACTGAAATGAAGGGATTGTGTTAAAAAAATGCTTTAGTTGCCTCACATTTTTATGCAATCGTTTTGTTTTCCCCATTGAATTAAAGCTGAAAGTCTGCACTTCAACTGCATCCGAGTTGTTTCATTTAAAATTCATTGTGGTAATGTACAGAACCAAAATTAGAAAAGTTGTCTCTGTCCAAATATTTATGGACCTAACTGTATGTTCAGTGGATTTAGGACAGCAGGTTATTATCCTGGCAGCAGAATTTTGAATAAATTGTAAGTGATGGATACGTTTTTGTGGGATGACAGAATACCATTACAGTAATCTATACGCGAGGTGACTCGGGCATTAACCGATACTTTAGTATTATGTTGCCCAAGAACAGGACGAAGTCTAGAAATGTTTTCGGAGATGGAAGAAAACAGTCCAAGAAATGTTACTTATAGGGGAGGAATTATTTAATAATAAAAATAATTATTATTATTTAATAATTGCCATTATTGGTGTATAAATGGATATAAATAATTGCATGTAAACGATTCGCCAAAATCTGTTGTATGTAAACGATACTGTTTTAAGCGTTATTGTTTTTTCATCAGAAAATCCGGTTTCCATGTCTACCTGTATTAGTTTAAATGGCACTTTTACCACTCGCAATAGGGCAGACACGCTGACTTATCGTGTCAACTGGGCAACACTGAGTGAATGCAGCGTCTATCTATACATGTCTATGTTTTCCGTAGCCTGCTACAGGAAGGTATTCTCTCGACCATTGGCATTGGTTTCGCTCCTTGCCATTTTTGTTGTACTGCGACGGTGGTTTCCTAAGCCTTTGTTATACTGAATTCCTTTCTCACCGTTTTCCGTTCCTATTCTTATAACGCTGTATGCGACGGCGGGCTTCGGCTAGTAATGTATAATACAAGGTGCAGTACCTAAATGAGCATCACTCCTTTTTCCTTTTTGACACCAACTGGTACTTTTATGCTTTACTTAAAGGCCAAAGAAAACCTGAAGAAAGCTACTGCATACTGTAATATGACTTCCATTTATTTGTTTTGTCAGTGTGCATTTGATATGTGTTATTGAAACGGCTTTAACAAGCTGCCTGAAACAGGCACAACTCTGAAAACCATGTAGAAGCAAAACTCAATGAAATCATTTTTTGAATGCTACACTCACAATTTTCAAGAATGGGTAAGTACTTAGAAAATGTATCTTAATGGAGACAAGTGCAAAATGCTATGTACTGGTAAAAAGAATATCGTTAAAACTGCAACGTGAGGGATGCTCACCAACAAAGAACGACGACTGACACAGGAAGTCAACACACCATTCTTGCCATTTTCTCCATAATGTGCAGAAGTAGTTAAAAGAGCAAAATGTCAATTTATATTCAACTGCTTTATGAATACATACACCGTGCTGTGTTCAGTTCTGATCACCATGCTACAAAACAACAATCAAATTATCTTCTTAGACTTGGAACTGAATGGGATATATGGAAACCTAATCTGTATCTATTTTCTGAAGTTAGCTTTAATGGTTTCACTTTATCAGTACAAAGTAAACATTTAGTTAATCTCACTTTACATCTACATGGTAGCATCTAAAAGTCAATTTTAATCCAAGTTATTTAGAGAATAATAAGGCTGAGTAAACAGTGCACCCAAAACCACCAAGCAGAATGAAGGTCATGTGATTCAAGGCGGAATTGAGGAAAGCATCTCTTTAGGCTTCCAAAAACAAACCACCGAGTCAGATGCAGTGACACTAACAAAAAGAGGATGGACCAAACACTCACAATTGTATGTTTAACAACCACTGCTAGAAACTGAAATAATGTTGATTTTGCACATTATTAAATTATTAAAATAGTACATTTTACATGTGTATTGACAAGGGAGATGGGATAGAGTACAGGGGTCACACAGAGAACTTGGTGCCAAGCATCTGAAACTCAGCATCAGTGAACCAAGAACTGGTTATTGACTCGCTGCATTAAAGGGCCTCTACATCCAATCATCATTCAGGAAGGGGATGTGGATGTGATGCACTGCTATAGATATTTGGAAGGCCCACTTCAGTGATAGACTGGGCGGTTCTCATAACACTGAGAAACTATATAAGAGCAGGACTTTGAGACTGCATTTCTTTTGGTGGGCAGTGACATCCTTTACATGTTCTACAATTCTGAGATTTTTCCAAGGAGTAGTGTGCTGGGCCAGTAACATCACTTCAAGAGAGACCCACTGAATCAACACACCAATTAAAATGGCAGACTCTGTTATGAGATACACTCTTGACCCACTGGGGGTAATAGTGGAAGAAAGAATGAAGACAAAACTGATGGTTAGACATCCTTCTATGACAAATTACCAATTAAGTACTTTCAGCCAAGAAATTAATCAGTAGTATTGTTTTAAGAAACGCTACTGGGGCTCCTTTACACCAATGGCAATACATCGGCGTAATGTCTCACTGTTATTTCTCTCTTCCCTGTTTTGTAAAGCTTGTGCGTGTTAGGGAGTAGTTGTTCGTTAGATTTCTTGAGCTTCTGCAAAAATGTAAAATTTCACCTTGGGACAACTAATATACGATTATAAAATAAATTAAAAAAAATAATGAGGGTACTAAATACACTCTCAGAGCACAGGGAAACTTGTTTTAGTCAGTTTTCCCATTAAAGAACGGTGCAAAGTTTGAGTTTACCCCATAACGTTTGTTCACAGGGTACTACAGTTATCATGTCCACAGAGAACAATGAAATTATGAGTCGCATGACTTATCAACTAAAACTCAAGCTTTAATGAGACGTCAATCCACGACAATGAACTTGCACATATCAGGCTAGTTTAGAGTGACCACATAGTCTTGGGTGCACATCTTTAAATGGGAGGGGAAACTGGAGAGGCTATTGTGTTCGTAAGAATTGCGTTGGAAAGCCTTGATATCACTTAACGTTTTTTTTTTGTTTTTTTTGGTGCAATCCCTGTATATTAAAAAAAATAAATAAAAAAATTGTACTCTAAATCACATCTGCAAACTTTACTTGACACACTGTCTCAACCTTTTATTGCACTGTATATGTATGGTGAAAAACACAGTAGTGTATATAATAAAATAAAGTAACAAAATAAACGGCGAAACGCACAGCACTTGATTGCAGAGGAAAAGGTTCAGAATGGCTGGACATCAAGGTCAGCACTAAGAAATTTGCAAATCTAGTCATATCGTTAATCATTACGTTGGTTAATACTACCTATATTATCACGGATATACACCACACTGATTGTTAAAGAGAAAAAAATACAACGGGCAGCAGGGTTTAAAATTTCTTAAAATTTGCCGATTTAGCCTGTCTCCTTTGAAACACCACTGCTCCATACTTACAATCACCGTCTTCCTATGCGGGTTGTTCAGCTGAATTTGGTATTCCCTTTTCAGTCTGGCTCGGACGGCCAGCCTTTCTTCTTCTGCCCTTCTTTTTTCCAAGGACAAATCAAAATATTCGCCGCGTTCTAACGTAATGGGACGAGTCGCCAAGGGCGCCTCTTTATAATCGGCCATGTTGCGTATCCTACTCTTCAAATTCACATAACTTTATTTACACCTTACCACTGCTATTGAAAACTTTATTAGTGTTAATGTACCCGGATAAACTCGCAGCGCTTGCCAAGCTCGCGCGAGAGTCAGAGTTTCGTTTCCGTAGCAACAGAACGGTATCTATGTAAACATTGTACAAACGCAGCGAAGAAGCAGGCAGCATGGCAAATTCGTCCTCAGCAGAAGCAGCCGAGATGGAAGAAGGCGCGTACTATCTGGAAAGGGTCTCCGTAAGTGAATATAACGAAGATGATTACCAGTATGAGGAGATGCAGCCTGACGAAGACTGGAGCCTTGGGGATGCCAGTGAAGACCTGGAAAGCGCTATGAAAGCTGTCCTTGGTCAGCTAGAGGAAACTGAAGCGACTCCCCAGAGACCAGCCTCAACAAAAGAAGCCCAGACAAAACATCCAGAAATAGTTGATGATTTTTTGCGAAACTTTTTGATCAAGATGGGAATGCATAAGACTTTTGACTGCTTCCAAACTGAGTGGTACGAAATGATGCACCGAGGAATTCTCAATTTGGAGCAAGTGTCATTTGTTCCTGATGTCTATGCCCAGAACCAGCTGTTAGATAATGAGCTTAAGAGCCTAAGAAAGCAGATTGAGAGTTACAAGCAAGCAGCATTTAAGGCAGCAGAAATAGTGGTGAAGCTGCAGAAGGAACGGGATTTCCACAGGATGCAGTACAGACGTGTCGTGCAGGAGAAGAACCGCCTGATAGGTGACATTAAACGAGTGAAGAAACACTATGCATCCTATGAGCCAGCACTGAAGCAGCTGAATGATAAATACAAGACTGCGCTTAAACAGAAAATGCTGACCAGTTTGGAAAGAGACAGAGCTGTCGCCGAGGTGACAGGTCTACAAGCTACTCTTCGCAATGTAAAGCCAGAGTATGAAATGCCTCCCTCAAGTTCATCAAGTCAAGAATTACGAGAAACCCAGGATGACAGAAAGCAGGACAGTGAAGCATTGGAACCCAGACACCCAAGCAAATATGTGAGGAGTAGGCACCCAAATGACTCTGAATTTCCAGTGGATACTAGAGTCAATCCGTACCTTTCCCAAATCAAAGCAAGTGCTAGTCATAAATCTGGGTACAGGCTAGCCAGTACCTTGAATGTGCATGAACTTCCAGTTAGCAGCTTGGCTTTGCATCCTCGGAAGCAGGTCATAGTCACCACAGGTGATGATCATCTGTGGAAGATGTGGTCACTTCCAAATGGTGACATTATGATGACTGGAGAAGGTCACAGTGACTGGTTGTCCAGCTGTTGTTTTCATCCTGGTGGAGGCAAGTTGGCCACTGGCAGTGGCGACACTACTGTGAAGGTCTGGGATTTTGCTAAGGGTGAGTGTGTCCTCACTTTTGAAGGTCACAGCCATGCAGTCTGGGGCTGTGCTTGGCACTCATGTGGTGATTTCCTGGCATCCTGTTCCATGGACAACACTGGCAAAATCTGGGACCTCAACAGCGAGAGATGCCGATATACACTGCGTGGTCATGCTGATGCTGTCAACAGCATTGTGTTCCTACCCTTCTCTAACACCTTGCTTACAAGCTCAGCTGACAAAACCCTCTCACTTTGGGATGCAAGGACTGGCCTCTGTGCTCAGACATTTTATGGCCATTTGCATTCCTGCAACGATGCAAACTTCAACATGATGGGAGACACAATTGTGTCCTGTGACTCCTATGGAACTGTCAAGCTATGGGATGTGCGAAGAGTGACAGCAATGTTAACGATTGATGCTGGTCCGCACCCAAGCAATCAAGTCACTTTTGACCCCCTAGGTCATCTAGTCGCTATAGCTAGCAATGATGGCT
This sequence comes from Polypterus senegalus, assembly GCF_016835505.1. Taxonomy (NCBI): domain Eukaryota; kingdom Metazoa; phylum Chordata; class Cladistia; order Polypteriformes; family Polypteridae; genus Polypterus; species Polypterus senegalus. The sequence continues at coordinate 275,572,094 of NC_053155.1, forward strand.
CAGTGAAACTCTTAGACCTTAGTTCAGGAAAGCTGTCTGACTTAGTGGGGCATGAAGATGCTGTGCAGTGTGTGTGTTTTGACCACAAAGGTGAATACCTGATATCAGGAGGTTCTGATGGCACCCTGCGTCTCTGGTCTTGAAGATACATATATGAGTCCTTTTTAAACCAGTTTTGTAATGATTCAGATTTATTATGGGTACTGTGCATTTCTTAATTATCAATTAATGTCATGTTGGTAAACTGTTGTTTATGTATAAAAGATAGGAAACATTCATTGAGCTCATACTCTTTGTATTGCATTCTGTTACCTTCTGTCCACTGGCAAATCCTTTTAATCCAGTTCAGAGTGGTGGGGCTGGTAGGAATGGTGATAAGGTATGGGTCATCCGTTGACGGGGCACCTGCAGACCTACACTCATTTGTAATCTCCAATGAACAAAAACATATTTAAAATGTGTGTGGTGTGTATAGGAGCAGTGACACAGTAGCACTAAACACTGTGCCACCGTGCCCTGCCTGTTTCTGTTTATAACAGATTAATTAGCCTGGTTTGTTTAATCAACTTTTCTGCAACTCTGAACTGGATGAGTAAGTTACAAAATGGGTAGATGGATGAATGTTTTATCAACTACTTGAAAATGTCAAAATCTTCCACAGAATTACTAAATATTTACTTTTTGTTTTGCACAATGCAGCACTCAAAATAATATTCCTATAACATGTTGATTTAATTTTAATCAGAGTGCAGTACCTGTAGTTTTCCAAATTGATTTGTCTAATAAAGTTATAAAGCATACTTTTCTGCTCTGGTAAAAATCATGAACGTGAAGCAGCCAAACATGATCATGAAGGCTCAAAAGCCAAAAGAAGGGTAACTATTTATTGTTCTTTTTAGGCAAAGACACTACAAATAATTCATTTGTAATAAAAAGTAAAGATTTATTTCTTGAGCTGATTTGACTATACATGTGATTCTTACTATTGCATCCTTACAATTATGTGTTATACACTAATATTCATTTTAATGAAAATTAGCCATTTCTTGCTTCTTTTAATAAATGCGTATAACTCTGCAATAAGCATTTTTTTGTGTTTTTTCACCAGCTTGTTTTATTGGTATATTTTTTCAATTGGTTTTGAATGTACTGTATATGAAACTAGGAGGTGCAGTGATTATCCCTTCTGCTCATGGATCCAGAATCTGAGATTTAAATCTTTTTAAATGTGAAGTTTACACTTTCTCCCCATGTCATCATTGATGCTTGTCTGGGTATTCTGGCTTTTCTTCCCAAAGATAGACTTCTTAATGTTAAATAATGACTCTGATTGGTATTGTGTGAACATGGATGGCCAGGTGACCTGTCCAGGATTTGTGTCCTACCTTGCCCTCCCCAGTGATGCTGAGAAAGCCTCGAGCCCTGTGACTCTGAAATGGATTGAGTGCTGTTGAGAATATTATGTGTTGTCGTTTGATTGTTTCTTAGGTTCTGTTTTTATAAAACACCCCTCCATTTTCTAAACTTTTAAATTCAGTTGTAAATTAAAGGCATATAGAACCAAATAAAAGTATATTATTGAAGTGGAAAATGTAATTATGGATAAGACAGTCATACTGTGATTAACAGTACTCCAGCATAGCCAAAAGATTCAAATTCCACTCTGTTCAATGTCGATTCTTTGTATGTGTGTGTGTGTGAGTGTGTGTGAGTAAGAACTCTGTTAGTTCCTGACTTGTACGTAATGGCATGTGAACTGGGTCTAGCCTCTTAAGATTCTGTAATGGAAAAATAAGTGTGTGTTTAGTTTAACTGGTGCCTCAAAAATACCCTGTTGTTTGTGAATGTGCTGTGCCATGCAAGGTTGGCTGCTCCTTTGTTTGCAGTCCTACAGGTGACATCATAATTGGAAAAATAGATGGATATAAGTGTATAGGGTCATATTGTCACATATTTATTTATAAAGCACATTAAAAATAACATAAAGGCTGGCCAAAGTGCTGTACAATAAAACCCAACATATCAGACACACAATAACCAAAGGTAAAAAGAAATAGAAACACATAAAATTCATAATAAAAAGTACACAGATAGTCAACATATCATACTGGGTTAAAGGCCAGGGAGTAAAAGTGTGTTTTTGAAAAAGTGAAGGAGCCTTCCTAACGTGCAATGACAAATCGTTCCAGAGTTTTGGAGCTGCAACTGAAAAAGACCAGAATACAGAATATACATATACAGAATGCAATGAAATTCTTACTTGCATGTGCTAGCATTGCATATATACTATGATGTGAATTTTTGTCCATGTTGCCTACCATCTTTGTATCTGTTTAGCTGTCATAAGTCTATACTTACATATTGCAAGGGGGTGGCTGGCTACCAGAGGTTGTCAGGGGCACAGGCACCATCAGAATGGCAAAGAGCAGGGAATGACCTATAACAAACTTCTGAAACAAAAGGGACACTCTTTATTTGTCAAAAGTGAAAAGAGAAATGAGAGAGAGCTGGGTAGAAGCATTGGGGTCTATTGTCCTGCCATTGTGAAAACCTCAAGTCTAGTTTTCTCTCTATTTTTCAGATGTGTGTTTTTTTTAATGTATTTTTGTGGTGTGGCCTTTCAGCCTTTTCTGTAATCTGCTTTTACCTTTTTTGCCAGTTGTTTATAAGCTCCTGTCTGTTTTCAATGGCTGCCAATGCTTTTTTTTTTTGTGAATGCATCTGGTGGGCACGTGCCTGACAGTGTGAGAACAACAAGACCAACTGTTTGCTGGGCTGTCACATGCAACATCTCAATTTCAAAAGAAATCCCTAAAATTAATCTCAAAAATGAAAAAAACATCCACACACAGACTTGGTAAATTACCTGAAAACCGCTTTACCTTACATAGACAGAAGACTAACAAAGTGAAATAGAGCCAAGACAGAAAGAAGAACTTGATGCCATGCAGTCATCGCCCTGGTTTAAGTTTGCCTTAAATAGATATCCAGGTGGTAAATTTTAAAGCGCAAAATATAACAATGAAACTGGACAACTAAAAAATAAGGAAGAAACTATTAACTAACAAAGCACTTACAAAACAATATTAATTTGGAAAAAATAAAGAACACTATAGCCCAATATTTATTTGCTACACTAATTTTAACAAATAGTAATTACCAATTTAATAAAAAAAAATATTCCGTGACCCCATTTTAAATTTTAAATATTTTTGTTGTTTGATAAATGTCTCATACACCGCACTCAGAGCATTTATCCAAACTTAAGCGATGCATATCCTACCGGCGCGGCATCCCTTTATAAACCGGCAAAGCCCTACAGGCGATTGGCTAGATAGAAAAAAATGAGCGTATGCCCCGCCTACGACTAGTAACATCCGGGTTTGTAGCTTGCAGTACCTCACCGGTTGTTTCGTATTGCCTGCCTAGAGAGGATCTGAGCATTCAGGAGAAAATGAAACGAGAAGTCGAGCAAAATGACACTTTTTATTGGCTAACTAAAAAGATTACAATATGCAAGTTTTCGAGGCAAGTTTGTCGAGTTACTTCGCCATTGCGCTTGACTTCTCATTACGTCCATAATGGCTAACACGGTATAAAACCCTAGTTCTGGAGAAAATGAAAGAAAAAGGAAAATGTTATTTACCTGTGCAAATTGTTAGTCAATATGTGCAAAGGAAATATTTTGGTTTGTTACAAATGTATACAAATGGTTCAAAAGATCCAATGACTGGTCATACAGGGGTTTCAGTACATGTTTCAAATTAACATTAAGAAAAGACTGAAAAATAACTTGTTAGTATTTACCTCAGAGTTGGTGGCAATAATTATTGCATTGTGATGGATAGAAGAGGTCCGCCAAGAGCACGTACTGATTTGTTCTGATTCAATATTTGCTCTATCAAGTATTAAGTCAGTAAATTCCAAATGTAGGCCAGATATAATAATAGAGTTACAGCAACAGTTGTGGAAACTAAAGATTCCGGGCATAGCTGTTCGTTTCTTATGGAGTCCTGCTCATGTAGGTATTCTGGGAAAGGAGGTAGCTGATTACTTGGCTAAGCAATCACTTAGTATTAAAAGTATAAAAAAGGTGTCACTGCATAAAGGGGAAGCAAAAGTCTTAATAAAATATCCGTTAAATCCATGTGGTAGCAGAGCTGCGATAAAGATAAGAAAGGAAGGCATTTCTATGAAATTCTGAAGGTGGTGTGGAAAAAGGAAAGTAGAGGGGAGTAATAGGAGGAAAGAAGTCATAATCACACGATTACGTCTTGGACACACGGGCATAAACTTTTCACTGTTTAGAATAAACAAAATGTCAGAAAATGTTTTTATCCTGAAACAGTAAAACATAAATGGCTGAAGTGTACTGCATATAAGGAGCAAAGAATGCATCTTTTTTAAAAAATTAAATCTATAGGCTAGGTTATTGGCATAGAAAGTATATTAGGACAGTGTTGGCAATTTAGTCTTTCAAAATCCTTATTTGAATTTTTTTTAAAGTGTTGGCCTCTTTGATTTTTTTTATCTCCCCCTCCAGTACGGTATGCTTCCTTAGTCTCTGCTGTCCACTCCAGCACAGTAGGTGGCGGTAATGCGATGACATTTACTTTAGTCTGCCAAGTACCATAATAACCCAGAAGAAGTTACACCCCGGTGCTGTGAGTGGCAGTGCTACTTTTTCAGACTCGCCTAGCAGGATGACAACATTTTTGGTGCGGAACTTAAACGCAGAAGCGGCAAAGTGTTGTTGCGCATTAGAAATTGACAGGGAGTCGGAGAGATGTAGGAGGGCATCGAAGTGCTTGGTTCCCAGCCCGAGTGAATTACAGGTACAGTTTTAGATTCAATTAACAGGATTATTGAGTTTACTTCTGTTAACTGCATTTAGACTTTGTAGCGAAACCCTCTGCGTTAGCGTTAGGTTGAGTATTATCCCTGCCTGAGTTTGACGTGAATATAGTGTTATGTTTTATACCGATGAATTAATCTGGTTTGTCTTTTAATATTCATCTCAGTGGGCATCTCCTCGCTCTCTAGGGCACCACTAACACGGCAGACCTAAGCGAGTGCATTAAAATATGTGTTAGTAACCGAGGGCAGTCGGACTTGGAAATAAGTACAGAAGAATTATGATTTTTTTTAGCATTAATTTATGTTTTAATTGTGCTCAAGTATTTCATATGGTAACTGTTGACTTGTCACTGTCAAGGACGTTGCGCGATCGAACGTGTTTACCTGGCCAAAGACTGCATGTCAGCTGCCCGCAGCCTCACGTTTTCCAACAACGGCGGTTGTCGTCGAAACAACTCAGACAGAAACGTATCCTTCAGAATGAGTGGTTAAGCTGTACTGTAGTGCAGGATTCTCGGAGTACGTCAGTCAGAGAAATCAAGCGAAATTACTAAAAGGTTAAACGCCTACTATCAGCTCGAATGTTTTATCTTTAGTAGAGAAGGTTAAACCGAATATTCGGGACATATTTGGTGATCAGCACTTAGTGATTTTTTTTTTAAACTTGCTTTCTTTTAACGTAATATGTTGTAAATGGTACTGTAATCTAGTTTTGTGTGACCACACTATGGTGTTTGTTGTCCTGTTCTGAACTGGACCCCTGGCCAGTATCGTCACGGCCATGTGCAAGATTTTACCAAGGAAGATTATTTCATGCGTTGGATATGCGAAGGTGCCATGTGCTGTGTATGACAGACACTCACCGGCCACTTTATTAGCTACTCCTGTCTCAGTTTAATCACATGGCAGCATCTCCATGCATTTAGACATGTAGACATTGTCCATACGACCCGCTGAAGTTCAAACCGAGCATCAAAATGGGGAAGAAAGGTGATTGAATTGATTTTGAACGTGACATGGTTGCTGATGCCAGATGGGCTGGTTTGAGTATTTCAGAAACTGCTGATCTACTGGGATTTTCAGGAACAGCCACCTCTAGGGGTTACACAGAATGGTCAGAAAAAGGGAAAATATCCACAGTTCTCTGGGTGAAAATGCCTTGATGATGCTAGAGGTCAGAGGAGAATGGCCAGACTTGTTCAATCCCATAGAAAGGCAACAGTAACTCAAATAATCACTTGTTACAACAGACGCAGAATAGCATCTCTGAATGCACATGTCAAACTTGAAGAAGATGGGCTACACTAGTACAACACTGCTAAGAACAGGCAAGTGAGGCTACAATTGGCATAGGCTCACTAAAATTGGACAACATAAGACTGGAAAAACTGCCTGGACTGATGAGTCTCAATTTCTCCTGCAACATTTGGATAGTAGGTTCACAATTTGACATCAACAACATGAAAGCATTGATCCATCATGCCTCGTTTCTGTCTGGTGGTGGTGGTGTAATGGTGTGGGGGATATTTTCTTGGCACACTTTGGGCCCCTTAGAACCAACTGAGCATTGTTTAAATGCCAAAGCCTACCTGAGTATTGTTGCTGTCCGTATTCATCCCTTTATGACCACAGTGTACCCATCTTCTGATGGCTACTTCCAGCAGGGTAATGCGCCATGTCACAAAGCTCAAATCATCTCAAATCAACTCAAAATGGTTTCTTGAACATGATGATGAGTTCAGTGTACTCAAATGGGCTCCACAGTCACCCGATCTCAATCCAATAGAGCATCTTTGGGATGTGGTGGAACGGGAGATTCACATCATGGATGTGCAGCATCTGTGTGATGCTATCATGTCAATATGGAACATAATCCTTGGGGAATATTTCCAGCACTTTGTTGAATCTGTGACATGAAGAATTACGACAGTTCTGAAGGCAAAAGGAGGTCCAACCCATTACTAGCAAGGAGTACCTAATAAAGTGGACGGTGAGTGTATGTTGCTGTGAACTGGACTGATGGCTTTTTCAAAATGTATTCCTGGTTGTGCCAATTGTTACCAAGATCGACTCTGGCTCAATGCTACACTAAACGTAGGTTTAAACAATGGGTCTATATAAAAGTTACCATTTAGAGTATGGCGATGCTTGTTGGCACTTCCAGGATTTATTCCTGCCAGTTGCAGCAAGATTAGGTTGCTCTTCACCTTGCAGAGTTTGCTGTGATAGGTACTATATGAAAATATAGTGGGGTGATAGAAAATCAGTAGGAGGCAAAATGGAATGTCAAGGTTGGGCAGTAGAATGATGCACACATTCATATGATACAAGTGAGGAACAAACCCTGGACAGGGTGCCAGCTCATGGAAGGGTGAATACACACTCGCACCAGTGCCAATTTAGCACTGTCAGTCCAAGTAACCTGCATGTCTTTGTACTGTGGGAGGAAACCCACATGGCAGACATGGAGAGAACATGCAAACTTCTAGCCTTGAACCCTGGTCTCCCATGTTGTAAGGGAGCAGGTCTACTACTGCACCACTGTGCCACCCATACCAGCTCATTTAACTATTTGGCAGAGTCACAAGCGATGTACGTAGAGCCTGTCCTGACAGAACTGGGGACAAGGGTATTGCAAGGCATATTTACACAGTCACTTGTACCACGTCCATTCAGTGCCATTAGTGAAGCTAAGATGTGTGGCTTTGAAGTACGGTAGGAATTTGGAGAAATTCTATGTAAGCACTGTGAGTACTCCAGGATATGAAATCACCTGTAACTTCCAGGCAGGTGTAAAAAACGATTTAAAAAAAATCTCCTTTCCTTAATGCGCTTGCCCTTTAGAGAAGTATATAGCAAAGAGCTTTTTACGTGTGATTTTCAAAGGGATGTGCGTGTTTTGAAGCACAAGTAGTTTAAGTGACCAGCGTAGAGTGGCATGGAATTGAATCCCAGCTCCTTAACCTTCATTCCTTCACGTTGCCTGTACAGTTTTGGATCTACAAGTAGTATTAGCCATGCACCTTCTGTCAAACTGTCAATCAAAATGATTAATGACATTAATCACCCTTTTGATGAATTACTGTAAGTTCCACCTCTTTCCCAAGCCCCCTCCACGTGATTGATGGATGTGAAGGGAGGCCTTCCCCCTGGCGGTGGATTGGTGAAGGACACCCTGTCCCCCACCCAGAGCCCACCTCCGCCCCCACCCTCTTCCCAGTCCCCCTCTCCCCAGGACAAGCCCAGGCATGTTACTGCCTTTACCTCGACACGCACAGACATGCCCAGGGTCTGCCTTGGCCCCCCTCTTCCCGGCCCCCCTCTCCCTAGCACAAGCACAGACATGCCCAGGGTCTGCCCTCAACAAGTCCAGGCAGGTTGCTGCCTTGGCCCTGGACAAGTCCGGGCACATTTCTATCCGTACCCTGCCGGCCCACCCTACACATCCCCGGCCTCTCTCTGGTGGACATGTGCTCCCTTCTGAAAGTCCTTCTGAAAGTGCTGTATAAAAAAGCGAAGCATCTTCTTCGGTTCTATCTATGATTTTAATATTAACACAAAATTAAAATATCTATCTAATCTTTGCTTTATCACTTACAGCTCCAGGCTTTTTCCATCTCACAGACAGATTCTTTTGTCAGCTTGCCGCAGCAATTTGCACAGCGAGAGAAAAAGAAATCGGGCACACTGAGACATGCTTGCAGGGGCTGTCGGGGGGATGAGAATCTGTCTGTGAGATGGAAAAAACCTGGAGCTGTAAGTGATAAAGCAAAGATTAGATAGATAATTTAATTTTGTGTTAATATTAAAATCATAGATAGAACCGAAGAAGATGTTTCGCTTTTTTATACAGTACTTTCAGAAGGGAGCACACGTCCTCCGGAGAGAGGACTGGGAAGTATGGGGAGGCCGGCCGTCAGGTGCTGCTTCACCGGGGGCCGAGGCAGGCCCTTCAGGCCGGGGACGTGTAGGGTGGGCCGGCAGGGTACGGATAGGAACGTGCCTGGACGTATCCAGGGCCAAGGCAGCAACCTGCCTGGACTTGTTGAGGGCAGACCCTGGGCATGTCTGTGCTTGTGCTAGGGAGAGGGGGGCCAAGGCAGACCCTGGGCATGTCTGTGTTTGTCGAGGTAAAGGCAGTAACATGCCTGGGCTTGTCCTGGGGAGAGGGGGGCTGGGAAGAGGGGGGGGGCGGTGGTGGGTTCAAGGAGGGGGCAGACATCCATCAAATGGTACTTGACAGTTTGTTTAACCAAGCAGGTGGGTGGGGGTAGGAGTGGGTTCAAGGAGGGGGCAGACATCCATTAAAATTACCTTGACAGTTTCTTTAACCAATCAGGTGCAAGGGGGCGGGTTCAAGGAGAGGTCTGGACAGGGACAGGGTGTCCTTCACCAATCCACCGCCAGGGGTCGGGGCCTCCCTTTACATCCACCAATCACGTGGAGGGGCTGGGGGTCAGGTCACGTGGAGGGGCGTGGCTGGGTAACATGGAGGGGGTGAGACTTCCGGTCACACATCAAAAAGGTGCATGGCTAATACTACTTCTACATTTTACATTGCCAGAGTGTGGTGATGCATTGCATGTTGGTCAGGCATGTACCCTGTAAGTATAACAGTATGACTAGTACTGCATTGTATTACCAATTAAACTTGTAAAGTATTTGCATACTGCATGAAAACTCCCACTGTAGCTTTTCTGTAATCTTTTTGTATCATCCTCAAAGCTGCATCTTTGAACGTGTGTTGAACTAAGTTTTTCAGACACAGGTATGGTTGACTTTGTAGTTTTTTTCCTGTTCACTGCCCCTAAGTGGGCTGGAGCTTATTCCACTAGCATTGGATACATCCATATCTTCATTAACATTGGGCTAATTTAGAATGAACATTTAACTTTCACATCTTTGAAGATGTGCAAAAAGTGTACTACTCCACGGAAAACCTGTGTAGACTACACACCCACAATGACCGATTGCAAAAAGTGACCCCAGGATAGAGGATCTGCAAGGCAGCAGCACTACAAGGTGTGTCTTCATATAGTTTTGTTATAGCGCATTATTAAAAACAAAAATCCTTTACAAAATTGGGCCTGAATAAAAGTGGAAGCCCACTACTGAGAAGCTATTGCAGCTAATATTGCTTAATGTATTTCAATAAAACTTGGCTCTAACAAGAATGACCATTTCCTTTATCTTGGCAGGTTTCACAGTATGGCAACTGCAGGCAGCACCATAATCTACCAGACAAGAAGAAGAACCCATGCAGACAAAGAAACAAGAAAATCTCGTATTGACAGGCGGCGAACAAGAATTGGTTCTTTAAGCTTACTTCAAGACAGCAGTGATGATACAGATGTGGATTTGGACAGTGAAATGTACAAGGACAGTGCAGAAAAAAATGCAAGCTCTTCTGAGAGCACAGAGGATGATAAGGCAAAAGTAGAAGAGTTGAACGGAGTTGGGAGCGATGAGGAGTATGTTGTTCACAGGAGCATCCGCAAGCGAAACTCCTCCGCTATGCTAAACGAGAATGAGACTGAATCAGACAGTGACGATGGCCCCCCAGTTAGAAAAGTTGCTGCAAAGAAATGCCACAGTTTTTTCAAAGATGACTCAGAATCCAGTGATGATGCCGAAGGACATGAATCTCCTAGTTGTGGAATTGAGAATGACATTGAAACAAAAGAAAAGGTTAGTTTGAAGAAGAAAGAAAGATATGCAAAGCTGCAACAGTTATCAGAGAAGAGGAGGAGTAAAGACAGACGCTCCACTGGAACATGGCAGGTGAGACTTTTGGAAAGCCAGGACAAGCTTGTGCTGTAGAATGGAGGTTTTAGTTTTACGTAAGCTGTTTAATGTCAAACCTTCTAAACAGGTAGACTAATCAATATACTTAAATAAAACTACATCCTGGTTTTAAAGACTGAATGGTGTCATGGGGGGTTGTGAGTTGTGGGACAGCACTTGGAAATAGTGCAGTGACAGTCTACTGATTTCAGTTGTGTGTTTTGTTGTTGAAGACAGCTTGAGAAGGGTACAGCTGGAGCTCAAGATACTTTTGTGTAATTCGGACAACTACCTAAGCCAGAAGTGTTTAATGAGGCCTACAGGCAAAGAATGTTTAATTCATCCAAATTCTACAGCCTTAGTTATCTCAGAAAGCAACACCATTTTTGATGCTAGAAACTAAATAAAGTTGCAAAATATACAAAACACAGCCTTCTTTATTGTGATTGGTCAAAGCTTGTGCAAAAAGTGTCAGCTACATAGAGTGGACTGAGCATTTCGAGCCTGTGATGCCCGGGAACAGCTGTCTGCAGAAGTGTTCTTCTGTGTGGCCCAAGCATACTCTCTCCTTTTTACAGCTGCAAAATACAAATGTCACAGCAAAGGGAATCTTATCATCCCTCTGCTTTGTCCTGGATCTGTAATATCATATCAATGTTCAGTAGTACTGGCCATTGTAAGGATGAAACAACACACCCACACTTAAATGAAAGGGAGTGGAGTTCATTTCGTTATAAAGGGAAGCATTACACAGCACATCTATACAACTCTAGAAGTGCAGGAATCTTATTAAACAGCATTTTTTCGAGAATTTGAAATGTATAGCATGTATAGTATATGCAGAATACAGTGAAGTGACAAAGTATTTTGCCTATTTAGATTTTGGTGAAATAGGTAGTGGTGCTGCTTCACAGCTCCAGGAGTCTGGGTTTAAGTTCAGACCTAGTTACTAATTGTGTGGAGTTTGCATGTTCCCTTTGTGTCTGTGTGGGTTTGTGTCTAACTTCTCCAGTTATCCTGCCTCATCCCCAAGACATGCAGGATATGTTAATTGGAGACTTTTAGGCACATTGAACAGAATAAATGGGCTCTCATCCAGAATTAGTTCCCAGTTTCTGTCCAGTGTTGGCTCTCCACAACTCTAAGCTGGATTAAGTGGACTTAAAAATTACATAAATAAAATGCATCCACATGTTTTAATTTTATTTTATTTACAGAAAACAACATTCCATATAATCAAGTCAAACTTAACAAGCCATAATTCAACCCCTGCCCAAGAGAAAGAGAGGAGGGCCAACAGCATGAGCAAATCTTTAAAAACAACAAAGAAAGGAGACTGTCCTTTTCCTCAATATAAATGCTTACTCCAAAATTTGATTAATTAGATCTTGCCATAAAAACATTTTGAACTGATTCTCTTAGTGCAAATTTATTTTTTTTCCAATTTAAAATAGTACAGAGCAGCGGTTACCCTCTGGCTTATAACAGGTGGGCTGGGATTCTTCCAGTTGAGCAAGATACGTCTATGTACTAGTAGTGGTATAGACAATTACAATTAATTTGTCCTTCTCCACTGTAAGCCCATCCGGGAGTACACCAAACAAAGCTGTTGATGGGTTAGGAGTAATTGTGACACTAAGGCTGTCTGATAAGCATTCAAAGATTTTTGTCCAGAATAATGTTAATTTGGTGCACGCCTAAAACATGTGGCTCAATGGTGCTGGAGCTAGATTGCAACATTCACAGATTGAATCTTGCCCTGGATACATTTTGGACAATTTTACCCACGGTAAATGAGCACAATAAAAGATTTTAAGTTGAATGATTGAATGTTTCGCTCATATGGAGCTGGAGTCTATTCTATGCATGACTGCCTGCCACTCCTTCTCGGAAATTTAATTGGAAGATCATTTCCTCATCATACCCTGGGATCTTCGAAGGAAGAGACTTTAAAATTTTTATGTTATTGAGAAGCTATCTGAGTCTTCAAGACTGATTAGTATTTCCTTTGGAATAGGAATGGGTGGGAGGTGAGGAAAATTGGGCAGGTTCCTTTTAGCAAAGTTTTTTGATTTAAAAGTAGTGGAAAAATTGTGTTGATGGGAAGTTAAATTTGAAGCATATTTGTTAATAAGATGCGAAGATACAACTCTCCTTAAGTGTTTTAAACCTGGACATTTTCTAAACATTAAATATTGTGTAAGTTTGAGAGGGTAGAAAAAGGTAATTATAATGTATTGGTGCAACTGATAAAAGCTCCTCTGTCTTAAAGTGCTTCCTGCATTTGTTCCATATTCTGAGTGATTGATGTACAATTGGATTATTAGTATATTGATAATAATTTGTATTTACTGGAACACAAAGCAGGACATATAAACAAGTACACCAAGATTTTATTCTTATTGCAGACCATGCTTGTGTATATTCATCAATTTGTGTCAACGCCCAGGCCTTTATACAGTAGCTTGTATATTTGCCGCACAGTAATAAAATTGAAAGTTAGGTAGCGCCATGCCCCCTTCTGCTATAGGTTGTTGTAGAGTCACCGTTTTGATGTGTGGATGTTTTCGAATTCCAAATAATTGAGGTTATGCTTGAATCTGATTTCTTAAAGGACGATTTGTTAATGTATATGGGGATGTTCTGAAATAGAAAAAGAAGCCTGGGAAGGATGTTCATCTTGACAGTATTGATTCTCCCTGCTAATGTGAGATGAAGGGTAGACTGTCTATTTACATCTTGTTTACTTTTTTTCAATGCAGGTAGCAAAATTTTCTTGAAAAAGATCTTTATATTTACTTGTAATGTTTACCCCTTGGTATTTAAACTGATTATCTAAAGTAATTTGAAAGGTGTCCAGTTTAATATTGTCTGCTAGAGAGTTCACTGGAAAAAAGCCCACTTTTATTAAAATTAATTTTGAGTCTAGATATATTTTGAAATTCTATTATTGCACTGATTGCTGCTGGTACTGATGATTGTGGGTCTGATATATACAGTACCTTGTCATTTGCATTTATTGGTAATTTCTGTTCAACTTCTCCTTTGGTAATCACCTTTATGTCTGATACATTTTGAAAGTGAATGGGCAATGGCTCAATGACAATTGCAAAGAGCAATGGTGATAGAGGGCATCCTTGTCAAGTACCACATTCTAGTTTGAAGTTGTTTAAAATAATGTCATTAATACAAACAGAAGCTTCTGGACTGGTATAAAGTAGTTTGGGCCATACCCAAATTTGTAAAATGTGGTGAACAGGTGTTCCCATTCAGCCATGTCAAATGTTTTTTTTTTCTATGTCCAAAGATAATAAGATATTTTTGGTTTGTTAGATTTTATGGGTGAGTATATTACATTAAGCGAACATCGAAGATTAGAAGCTAAGTGTCTGTCTTTAATAAATCCTGTTTGGTCTTGTCATATTACAGAAGGAAGTACTTTGTCAATCCTTCCAGTTAGAACTTTGGAGAGTATCTTAACATCATTATTATACAGTGGTCTGTATAATATGTATGTATGTATTGTAAAAAGTGTTTATTTTTCTTTGGCATGTTTGAGGAAGAAGTTTGTTGTCTCTGGCTTCTATAAATGTTGCTAATAGTAGTGGAGCTAACTTATTTGAAAGTTTTTTTTTTAATAAAATTCCACTGGGTAACCATCTGGGCCTGCTGCTTTCTTACATCGGAGTGAGTTTATAGAATCTAATAATAATTAGATAATAATAGTGGGTCCATCAGCTAAATCCCAAATTGGACTTGGACTTCTCGGCTCTTTCTCTGTCTTTTGCAAACCTCAAGTCCGCATTCTTGGTGCTATTTTCAACAGTAACCTCTCTTTTGAGAAAAAGATTAATTTTGTAGTTAAGAGTTGCTTTTTCTATCTTCGTCTTTTAGGTAAGATTTTTTATCTTTTATGGATCTTGAGAAAGCTACTCATGCTTTTATCTTTTCTCGGCTTGATTACTGCAATTCGCTGTATTCTAGGATTAGCAAATCCCTGATACGCAGGTTACAGTTTGTCCAGAATGCTGCTGCTCGCTTTCTAGTTGGGGCAAGAAAGTGTGACTCTGTTTCTCCAATATTAGCTTCTTTACACTGGCTGCTGTCAGTTTTTGAAATTGATTTTGAAATCTTATTGCTAGTTTTTAAATCTTTACATGGGCTTGCTCCTGCCTATTTATCTGAATTGTGTGCTTTACACCAGCCATCTAGAGTGCTTAGATCTTCTGGTCAGTTGTCTCTTGTTGTCCCTCATACCAAGTGTAAAACTAAGGGGGACAGAGCGTTTGCAGCTGCTGCTCCTCGCCTGTGGAACTCTTTATCTCATCACATAAAGGAGTCGTCTACAATTGAACTGTTCAAAACAAGATTAAAGACTCACTTCTATTCACTTGCATTCTGTGACCTTCAGTAATGCTGATGGTTTTCTTCATTGTGATTATGTAATCTTACTTCTATTTATTATTTACAGTATTTAATTTATGTTTTTTTTATTTTATTGTTATTTATGTTAATTGTATGTTTTTTTTTCTTCTTTTATTGTAAAGCACTTTGACCACAGTATTCCTATGTTGTTTTAAATGTGCTATATAAATAAATTGACATCGACATTCTTGGTTTTGAGGCATTCAATCCACGTATGTGGTAAGCTGTTGACATTTTGCCGTTGGATTTGAAGTTCTCTCCCAGTTATTTTAGAGAATAGTCCAACTATGAATTTCACTGGATTTGGACTTTCAAGGTTTTCAGGTAGACCTTCGATTCTGATGTTGTCCTTTCAATATATATCTTCCAGCACAA
This sequence comes from Polypterus senegalus, assembly GCF_016835505.1. NCBI lineage: Eukaryota > Metazoa > Chordata > Cladistia > Polypteriformes > Polypteridae > Polypterus > Polypterus senegalus. Next base: position 275,587,535 of record NC_053155.1, read on the forward strand.
CTACTTTATCATGAGCACTTTGCACTCGGATTCTACGGCAGCTGCTTGTTTGTTGACCGTGAAAGTCAGTTGTTCAGGTTCTTCAGTACGACTTCTTCAAGATGGGCACCAAGTACTCTATTGTTATTCTCAATTTTACTAATGTTTTCCTGTATTTTCTCATAAATTCTTGCTAGAATGCAACAGGTGACACCTCGGGTGGTTTGTTGTGTGGTGGATGCAGCAACTCATTGTATTCGTGCATGCTGCTAGAATGTTTTTAAAACTTGCTGCTAAGTTATTGTTTAAATGTACATGTTATTGTTTTATACCCTGAAGATGCTTGTCTATTCTGTTGTCAATTTTGTCATTTATCTTGTGTGTATCCTTCATTATATCCTTTATATCCTTCTTTATGTCACTCTTTATACCATTTATATCAATCTTTATATCATTTATATTCCCCCAGAGTGTGGTAATCATTACCTTCAGCTCAGACAGTTCGTGTCCATCATCTCTACGCTCCAAAGGTGGAGTTGCGAGTCCAGTTGGAGTTGATGCTGTTAACTCACTGGGGGTATTGGAAGTAGTTGACAGAGGGGATGCGTTTTCTGCACTACTGCATATTGTTTACATTGAATTTGGCCATATCTTAATATTAAGTAAAATAGACTTGACTGAACAGGACATTACACTGATTTTTTTTCATACTATATTCATTTGTTTATCTTAAAGTGTCTGAAAATAGGCAGTAATGTAGATTATGGAACACCCATTACCTTGTAAAAAATAGTAATTTCTCTGTCAGACTTGGTGAAAAGTAGGAAAACAGTCATAGAGAAGGGTGTCAGTCAATCATGGAGCCTACTGTGTTACCCACTTGTGCTCACATGTACAAAAGGTGATTGCACCTGCTAGTTAAATAAAATGTACACTTCTTTACTGAGCAAAATTAATCAGTAATGTAATGAATTTCTTAATTTTTATAAGGATCCTGATGATGATTTCCAGGAGTATGCTATACTGTCATCAAGCAGTGATGATGAAAGTGAAGACAGCATGAAGGAATTTATAGTGGAAGATGAAGATGTAGTAGAAAGCAATTCAGATGACTTTGTTAAAAAACACCACAGTCAGCCTCCAGAACGACTCTTCACAGAGCATCACCTTTCAATCTGTAAGTTACTTTTTCTTGTTCTGACACAGTAGTACTAGGGTGTTGTTGTACAGTGTTAGCCATTATGGATGTGGTGACAAGTTTAGTAAAATGACACCCTTTATTGGCTAACTAAAAAGATTACAATATGCAAGCTTTCGAGGCAACACAGGCCCCTTCTTCAGGCAAGATGTAATACAGAAGATGGAATTCCCTGTGGTTATATAAACACCAGGACAGATGCATCATTGGAAAACCTTTTAGTGAAACATCTTAAATGTAAAAAATTAATAGACCTCTCCATTAATAACTGTCTTATAAAAATGTATCCTCCTCCAATTTGTAAATAAAAGGAATTACATGATCAGCCAAACTTTAGGTAGCACCTTTTTATTTCAAACAACACCCCAAGACACTGCACAAGTACCAAGATCTACTATTTACTTTTTTTAGTTTATTTTTTGTTTGCAACACAGATTAAGGGACTTGTTGAGGGTCACCCTGTGAGTCAGGGTTGGAAATTAAACTGGCAGCTTTTTGTTGTACAATCTAAATTGGTAACATTGACTGAATAAGCCATAGTGCAGTTAATGTCATTTCGCTTAATAAAAGGGGAAGAAAAACTTTTTTACATTTCATGTTTGCACTTTCTGGCAGCACAGCAGTTAGTGTTACTTCGTCATTGATCCAGTATCCTAGCCATTGTCTATTTTGAATTTGAATATTCTTGTAGTTTGTGCATGGATTTTTCTCCCACATCCCTAAAGATATTGTTAGGTTAATTAGTGATTCCAAATTGGACCAAGTGTGAATGTGTGCTTGAATCAGCCCAGAGGTACACTGGCATTCTACCAGTGTTTCCAGGGTAGGCTTCAGGCCTAGCAGCCATGAATCAGACTCCACAGGTTTGAGGTTGTTAAGCTTTGTTATATTTGGAACTAGCAGAATACCCGCGCTTCACAGCGGAGAAGTAAAAAGAAAATGAAACATTTTAAAAATAACGTAACATGATTGAGAATGTAATTGTTGTCATGAGTGTTCTGGCATATATATATATATATATATATATATATATATATATATATATATATATATATATATATATATACTGTGTGTATGTATGTATATATGTGTGTATATATATATATATATATATATATATATATATATATATATATATATATATACTATATATATATATATATATATATATATATATATATATATATATATATATATATATATATATATATATATATATATATATATATATATATATATATATATATATACTGTATATATATATATATATATATATATAATGCCAAGATCCAAAGAAATTCAGGAACAAATGAGAACAGAAGTAATTGAGATCTATCAGTCTGGTAAAGGCTATAAAGCCATTTCTAAAGCTTTGGGACTCCAGCGAACCACAGTGAGAGCCATTATCCAAATGGCAAAACATGGAACAGTGGTGAACCTTCCCAGGAGTGGCGGACGACCAAAATTACCCCAAGGCGCGAGAGCGACTCATCCGAGGTCACAAAGACCACAGGACAACGTCTAAAGAACTGCAGGCCTCACTTGCCTCAATTAAGGTCAGTGTTCACGACTCCACCATAAGAAAGAGACTGGGCAAAAACGGCCTGCATGGCAGATTTCCAAGGCCTAAACCACTGTTAAGCAAAAAGAACATTAGGGCTCGTCTCAATTTTGCTAAGAAACATCTCAATGATTGCCAAGACTTTTGGGAAAATACCTTGTGCACTGATGAGACAAAAGTTGAACTTTTTGGAAGGCAAATGTCCCGTTACATCTGGGTAAAGGAACACAGCATTTCAGAAAAAGAACATCATACCAACAGTAAAATATGGTGGTGGTAGTGTGATGGTCTGGGGTTGTTTTGCTGCTTCAGGACCTGGAAGGCTTGCTGTGATAGATGGAACCATGAATTCTACTGTCTCCAAAAATCCTGAAGGAGAATGTCCGGCCATCTGTTTGTCAACTCAAGCTGAAGCGATCTTGGGTGCTGCAACAGGACAATGACCCAAAACACACCAGCAGATCCACCTCTGAACGGCTGAAGAAAAACAAAATGAAGACTTTGGAGTGGCCTAGTCAAAGTCCTGACCTGAATCCAAATGAGATCCAAACCTACATGGCCCTGTGTGAAAAAGTAATTGCCCCCTGAACCTAATAACTGGTTGGGCCACCCTTAGCAGCAATAACTGCAATCAAGCGTTTGCGATAACTTGCAATGAGTCTTTTACAGCGCTCTGGAGGAATTTTGGCCCACTCATGTTTGCAGAATTGTTGTAATTCAGCTTTATTTGAGGGTTTTCTAGCATGAACCACCTTTTTAAGGTCATGCCATAGCATTTCATTTGGATTCAGGTCAGGACTTTGACTAGGCCACTCCAAAGTCTTCATTTTGTTTTTCTTCAGCCATTCAGAGGTGGATTTGATGGTGTGTTTTGGGTCATTGTCCTGTTGCAGCACCCAAGATCGCTTCAGCTTGAGTTGACAAACAGATGGCGGACATTCTCCTTCAGGATTTTTGGTAGACAGTAGATTCATGGTTCCATCTATCACAGCAAGCCTTCCAGGTCCTGAAGCAGCAAAAAAACCCCAGACCATCACACTACCACCTCCATATTTTACTGTTGCTATGATGTTCTTTTTCTGAAATGCTGTGTTCCTTTTACGCCAGATGTAACGGGACATTTGCCTCCCAAAAGTTCAACTTTTGTCTCATCAGTCCACAAGGTATTTTCCCAAAAGTCTTGGCAATCATTGAGATGTTTCAGTAGCAAAATTGAGACGAGCCCTAATGTTCTTTTGCTTAACAGTGGTTTTGCCTTGGAAATCTGCTGCAGGCCGCTTTTGCCCAGTCTCTTTCTTATGGTGGAGTCGCGAACACTGACCCTAATTGAGGAGCAAGTGAAGCCTGCAGTTCTTTTAGGACGCTGTCCTGGGGTCTTTTGTGACCTCTCGGATGGAGTCGTCTCTGCGCTCTTGGGGTACTTTAGTCGGCCGGCACTCCTGGGAAGTTGTTCACCACTGTTCCATGTTTTTGCCATTTGTGGATAATGGCTCTCACTGTGGTTCGCTGGAGTCCCAAAGCTTTAGAAATGGCTTCATAAGCTTTTACCAGACTGATAGATCTCAATTACTTCTGTTCTCATTTGTTCCTGAATTTCTTTGGATCTTGGCATGATGTCTAGCTTTTGAGGTGCTTTTGGTCTACTTACTCTGTGTCAGGCAGCTCCTATTTAAGTGATTTCTTGATTGAAACAGGTGTGGCAGTAATCAGGCCTGGGGTGGCTATGAAATTGAACTCAGGTGTGATACACCACAGTTAGGTTATTTTTAACAAGGGGCAATTACTTTTTCACACAGGGCCATGTAGGTTTGGATTTTTTCTCCCTAAATAATAAAAACCATCATTTAAAACTGCATTTTGTGTTTACTTGTGTTATATTTGACTAATGGTTAAATTTGTTTGATGATCAGAAACATTTTGTGTTACAAACATGCAAAAGAATAAGAAATCAGGAAGGGGCAAATAGTTTTTCACACCACTGTATATATATATATATATACTGTGTGTGTATATATATATATATATATATATATATATATATGTATATATATATATATATATATATATATATATATATATATATATATATATATATATATATATATATATACTGTGTGTGTATATATATATATATATATATATATATATATATATATATATATATGTATATATATATATATATATATATATATATATATATATATATATGTATATATATATATATATATATATGTGTATTATATATATGTATATATATATATATATATATATATATATATATATATTATGTATATATATATATATATATATATATATATATATACTGTGTATATATATATATATATATATATATATATATATATATATGTGTATATATATATATATATATATATATATATATATATATATATACTGTATATACAGTGTGTGAAAACTATTTGCCCCTTCCTGATTTCTTATTCTTTTGCATGTTTGTCACACAAAATGTTTCTGATCATCAAACACATTTAACCATTAGTCAAATATAACACAAGTAAACACAAAATGCAGTTTTTAAATGATGGTTTTATTATTTAGGGAGAAAAAAAATCCAAACCTACATGGCCCTGTGTGAAAAAGTAATTGCCCCCTTGTTAAAAAATAACCTAACTGTGGTGTATCACACCTGAGTTCAATTTCCATAGCCACCCCAGGCCTGATTACTGCCACACCTGTTTCAATCAAGAAATCACTTAAATAGGAGCTGCCTGACACAGAGAAGTAGACCAAAAGCACCTCAAAAGCTAGACATCATGCCAAGATCCAAAGAAATTCAGGAACAAATGAGAACAGAAGTAATTGAGATCTATCAGTCTGGTAAAGGTTATAAAGCCATTTCTAAAGCTTTGGGACTCCAGCGAACCACAGTGAGAGCCATTATCCACAAATGGCAAAAACATGGAACAGTGGTGAACCTTTCCAGGAGTGGCCGGCCAACCAAAATTACCCCAAGAGCGCAGAGACGACTCATCCGAGAGGTCACAAAAGACCCCAGGACAACGTCTAAAGAACTGCAGGCCTCACTTGCCTCAATTAAGGTCAGTGTTCACGACTCCACCATAAGAAAGAGACTGGGCAAAAACGGCCTGCATGGCAGATTTCCAAGACGCAAACCACTGTTAAGCAAAAGAACATTAGGGCTCGTCTCAATTTTGCTAAGAAACATCTCAATGATTGCCAAGACTTTTGGGAAAATACCTTGTGGACTGATGAGACAAAAGTTGAACTTTTGGAAGGCAAATGTCCGTTACATCTGGCGTAAAAGGAACACAGCATTTCAGAAAAAGAACATCATACCAACAGTAAAATATGGTGGTGGTAGTGTGATGGTCTGGGGTTGTTTTGCTGCTTCAGGACCTGGAAGGCTTGCTGTGATAGATGGAACCATGAATTCTACTGTCTACCAAAAATCCTGAAGGAGAATGTCCGCCATCTGTTCGTCAACTCAAGCTGAAGCGATCTTGGGTGCTGCAACAGGACAATGACCCAAAACACACCAGCAAATCCACCTCTGAATGGCTGAAGAAAACAAAATGAAGACTTTGGAGTGGCCTAGTCAAAGTCCTGACCTGAATCCAATTGAGATGCTATGGCATGACCTTAAAAAGGTGGTTCATGCTAGAAAACCCTCAAATAAAGCTGAATTACAACAATTCTGCAAAGATGAGTGGGCCAAAATTCCTCCAGAGCTGTAAAGACTCATTGCAAGTTATCATAAACGCTTGATTGCAGTTATTGCTGCTAAGGGTGGCCCAACCAGTTATTAGGTTCAGGGGCAATTACTTTTTCACACAGGGCCATGTAGGTTTGGATTTTTTTTCTCCTAAATAATAAAACCATCATTTAAAAACTGCATTTTGTGTTTACTTGTGTTATATTTGACTAATGGTTAAATGTGTTTGATGATCAGAAACATTTTGTGTGACAAACATGCAAAAGAATAAGAAATCAGGAAGGGGCAAATAGTTTTCACACCACTGTGTGTATATATATATATATATATATATATATATATATATATATAAACTGCTCAAAAAATTAAAGGAACACTTTGAAAACACATCAGATCTCAATGGGAAAAAGAAATCCTCCTGGATATCTATACTGATATAGACTGGGTAATGTGTTAGGAGCGAAAGGATGCCACATCGTTTGATGGAAATGAAAAGGATCAACCTACAGAGCCCTGAATTCAAAGACGCCCCAAAAATCAGAGTGAAAAATTATGTGGCAGGCTAGTCCATTTTGCCAAAATTTAATTGCAGCAACTCAAAATTATGCAGCACTTTGTATGGCCCCTGTGTTCTTGTATACATGCCTGACAACATCGGTGCATGCTTCTAATGAGATGACAGATGGTGTTGTGGGGATCTCCTCCCAGATCTGGACCAGGGCATCACTGAGCTCCTGGACAGTCTGAGGTGCAACCTGGTGGCATTGGATGGACCAAAACATAATGTCCCAGAGGTGTTCTATTGGATTTAGGTCAGGAAAGTGTGGTGGCCAGTCAATGGTATCAATTCCTTCATCCTCCAGGAACTGCCTGCATACTCTCACCACATGAGGCCAGGAATTGTCGTGCACCAGGAGCCACTGTACCAGCATAGGGTCTGACAATGGGTCCAAGGATTTCATCCTGATACCTAATGGCAGCCAAGGTGCCTTTGTCAAGCCTGTAGTGGTCTGTGTGACCCTCCATGGATATGCCTCCCCAGACAATCATTAACCCACCACCAAACTGCTCATGCTGAATGATGTTACAGGCAGCATAATGTTCTCCATGGCTTCTCCAGACCCTTTCACTTCTGTCACATGCTCAGGGTGAACCTGCTCTCATCTGTAAAAAGCACAGGGCACCAATCGAATGCCAATCGAGCTGCATGCTGCTGGGCAGTGAGCTCAGGGCCCATTAGAGCACATGGGGCCCTTGGGTCACCCTCATGAAGTCTTTCTGGTTGTTTGGTCAGAGACATTCACACCAGTGGCCTGCTGGAGGTCATTTTGTAGGGCTCTGGCAGTGCTCATCCTGTTCCTCCTTGCCCAAAGGAGCAGATACTGGTCCTGCTGATGGGTTATGGACCTTCTATGGCCCTCTCCAGCTCTCCTAGAGTAACTGCTTGTCTTCTAGAATCTCCTCCATGCCCTTGAGACTGTGCAGGGAGACACAGCAAACCTTCTGGCAATGACACGTATTGATGTGCCATCCTGGAGAAGTTGGACTACCTGTGCAACCTCTGTAGGGTCCAGGTCCAGGTATCGCCTCATGCTACCAGTAGTGACACTGACTGTAGCCAAATGCAAAACTAGTGAAGAAACAGTCAGAAAAGATGAGGAGGGAAAAATGTCAGTGGCCTCCACCTGTTAAACCATTCCTGTTTTGGGGTCATCTCATTGTTGCCCCTCTAGTGCATCTGTTGTTAATTTCATTAACACCACAGCAGCTGAAACTGATTAACAACCCCCTCTGCTACTTAACTGACCAGATTAATATCCCATAAGTTTCATTGACTTTATGCTATACTCTGATTAAAAAGTGTTCCTTTAATTCTTTTGAGCAGTATATATATATACATATATATAAACATATATATACATACATATCTACATATATACATATACGCACACACATATATATATATATATATATATATATATATATATATATATATATATATATATATACAGTCTTTGGGGTGCGAGCAACTGTTGCTGGGGGTGCCAGAATCCATGAAGGAAGAAAAATGAAAAACATTATTTGTACAAAATCTTAATTTGCTTATCCATTCCTAAATAATTAGATGGGCATGGTATTTCGTATCAGTGCAATACGCTGTTTGTTAAAACGGATGACTCCCGCTCTTCACGTGCAAGTCTGCCTGGATATTATGAACTATAGTATCTGTTCAAGTTCTATTTAAATTTTAAATAGAAAGAATTTTTATTTAGTCGACAGAATATTATTCCGGAATAAATCAACTCAAACCTTAAATAACTTATAATATTTTGCTCTCCATAAAAATATATCCTGTCTAAATTATACAAGTTAGAAATAAAGTAAACGTTAAAAGAACAAACATTTAAATTTCTTTACTCTTATGTAATTTTATATAAAAAATAAACTTAAATTTTAATTTTATTTATCCCAAAAGATTTTGCTCTCCATAAAAATATATCCCGTCAAAATTATACAAATTCAAATATGAACATGGTGCATAACAAAACCTGGAAATATAAATAAAATGTGTTCTTTTCAGCAATAACAAATCAAATCATTCAGTTGTCTTTGCTCTTATTTCATTTTATCAGATTTGGACGCGTGGCATCTTTTTTTTGGCAACAAGTTCGTTTCTGTTTGGTGTGAGGTTCTGTGTTGTGGAGATTCTCAGGATGGACTGCAGGTGCTCATCAGTGAGGCGACTCCTGTGTGCTGTTTTGTTAGTCTTCATGACTGAGAAGAACTTCTCACACAGATATGTGGTACCAAACATGCACAAGGTTCGAGCCGCATGTAGACAGAGCTGGAGCATTTGTGCGGGAATGGAGTGAATAAACTAAATTAAACAACTTCTTGCTGTTTTTATACCACGTCCTGCGTCTGTCTGTTGGGAAAAGGTGAGCAACAGTGCCACCAATCGGCCACACATTTACAATACCTGGAAGGTTGTTAGTGTAGACTCATGAATATGCTCAACCTACAGTCTACAACTGGAGTTATGAGGGTCAGTTGTTTTTAAGCCATGATGGGATGTTATTGACCACTTGCCTTGACTCTTACCATATGCGCAGCTAATTCTTAAATAAAACACTTTTCTAAGCTCTAATTGGTATTTATTACTGTATAATAAGGCATGTACTGTTGTTGCATCAGCTATTAGGGGGTTGTTGCCTGACAAACCTACTGAATACTAATGACTGTCTTGTCCCCCACTAAAGGAAAAGGGTGGGTGCTCAATAAAATATTAAGTATGATTTGAGAATATTATCTGAGGATTTGTACAGTGTTCTAAACTGGAATCTAAATGACCTGATGTTCTCCATCTCTATAGCCACCCTTTTTTGGGGATGAGCTGTGAGGGGATAGATGTGGTATATATAAAAAGTTTGGGAACAGTATCTTTTTAAATTTACCATGCTTAATTTAATTAATTCCTACTGGCTGACAACAGGCATGCATATGACTGAACATGAAATGTATACATATGATTTTACAATGTTTGCTCTGCACAATTATAATTTTAAACTGTATAAATATCTAATTCTATAAACTTGCTCTTAACATTCTTATCTTTTCTAGTTTCACTGGGAAGTCCATACACATATTTCCAGATTGTCGTAAAAGCACTGCTGATCAATGCTGTCGACAGCACCTTTTTGAAATCTCTGTACGGTAAGGCTTTTTTTTTTTAAATACTGAATAGTAGCAAACAGGAATATTTCCAGCCTATAATGTTGACATTTTACTCATGGGCTAGATAAAGTAGTAGTTAATGTGTACTCTGTTTAAAGTGCTTCTTGTGTTCTCACGAATGGACTTTTGTAATTGTTTTTAGCTAGCTGAATGATCATCAAACATCAGAAGTATGTGTTTGCCCCCCCACCCCCATGTCATAGAGCGATTTCACACATCGTAAACATGTACTGCTAGCTGATATAATTTCATTAACACTGATCTTCTGCAGTTGAAATTACAAGTTGGCATACACTTGGAATGACTTCTTTAAAACTCACTTTATAACTCCTCCACAGATTTCATACTAACAAACTATAAATTTGAAATATATTGAAGACATCTTATCTACTTTGTGCAGGGCAAAAGTCATTTTTTCACTTTTTGTTGACTGTATCACAATCCCAGTGGGTCACAAGTTTACATACACTTTGTGAATATTTGGTAGCATTGCCTTTAAATTTTTTAAGCCCGGGGATATACTTAACACTACACATCGCCTGAGCTTGAGGATGCTGCTGCTGCACAAGCAGTGCACTGGCTATACTTGTGCGCGTACTTTAAGTAAATTGGGAGGATTCCACCAGGTGTCAGTGTGAAAAATCATTACTGGGAGAAAGCAATGTCCGGTTTTGCTCTGTTACGAGCTGAGGAAAGAAAGATATTAGAAATTATGTGCGTTCTGATACTGTTGTGAAGGTGCAAAAATAATAAAAGACGGCAACAGCAACACAGAATGTCAAGACAGTATGTGACACCTTTAAATGTATCACGTCATAACGATGGGGAATATGCAACGATTATATTTCCTATGCGAAAAATGAATGAATAAAGGCACATTCGGATGTCACCATTTAAGTTTGATGATTTGCTTCACTGCATTGAACCATTTCTCAGACATCGAAGCACGCAGATTGATCCTTTTGGAGATGCAAGCCTGCTGTCACATGTTGATAGTAAACAACAATGCTGACATTGCGTTAATTTCAATGTGCTCAGAGGACACATTAAAAGAACAGTGGGAACGTGTGACAGCCATAACGCGTGTGTATGCATTCTGAGTGTGAAGTATAAACTGGCCCTAACTCTTTGGTTAGCCTTCCATAGGCTTCTTACAATAAGTTGCTGGAGTTTTGTCCCATTCCTCCAGACAGAAGTGGTGTGACTAGGACATGTTTGTAGGCCTCCTTGCTCAGTTCTGCCCACAAATTTTCAGTTGGATTGAGGTTAGGGCTTTGTGATGGCCACTCCAATACCTTGACCTTGTTGTCCTTAAGCCATTTTGTTGGAGGTATGTTTGTGGTCATTATCCATTTGGAAGACCCAATTGAGACAGAGCTTTAGCTTTCCTGCTGAGCTCTTGAGATGTTGCTGCAGTATATGTACATAATTTTCCTTCCTTATGATGCCATCTATTTTGTGATGTGCACTAGTCCCTTCTGCAGCAAAGCATCCCCATAATATGATGTGCCCACCCCTGTGCATGATGGTTGAGATGGTGTTTTTTGGCTTGCAAGACTGACCCTTTTACCTCCAAACATAGTGATGGTCGTCATGGCCAGACAGTTTGATCTTGGATTCATCAGACCCGAGGAGATTTCTCCACAAAGTAAGATATTTGTCCCAATGTGCCACTGCAAACTGCAGTCTGGCTTTTTATGGTCACTTTGGAGCAGTGGCTTCTTCCTTGCTGAACAGCCTTTCAGGTTATCTATACTAATAAAAGGCAAAGCCCTCACTGACTCACTCACTCACTCACTGACTCATCACTAATTCTCCAACTTCCCATGTAGGTAGAAAGCTGAAATTTGGCAGGCTTATTCCTTACAGCTTACTTACAAAAGTTAAGCAGGTTTCATTTCGAAATTCAACGTGTAACGGTCATAACGGTCAACAACGTCTGCCATGTTGAACTTTCTTATTCATGGCTCCATCTTCACGAAATTTGGTAGGCGGCTTCCCTGCGCTAACCGAAACCAATGTACATACTTTTTTCAGTGGTATGACGCCACTGTCAGCCGCCATATTGAATTTTTCAACGTCACTAATTCTCCAACTTCCCGTGTAGGTAGAAGGCTGAAATTTGGTACTTATTTCGGTGGTTTGATGCCACTGTCGGCCTCCATATTGAACTTTTCAACAGTCTTTGTTACTTATGGGCCCATCTTCAAGAAATTTGGTACACGGGTTCCCAACGCTAACTGAATCCTACTTACGTACATATATACGTCCATAACCTGCAGTTCGGTCACCATGTGAGGTGGCGTTGGGTCCCCCATCCCAACGCCTCCCACGTTGTTGGCTGCCTGCCTATATAAGGCCATCCGTCGCTCCGGTCTCTACATTCCCTTCCTTGCTTCGCCATGGGATTCACATCTCCCTTCTGATAACTACAGCCTTTTTGTTTAATCCATGGATTCTCCGCTGTTTTATTGTTTGCTTATTATAATTATAGTTATTGTGTAGGTATTTTAGACTTACTTTACATTGTTCAGGTACCCATTTCCTTTATCATTCCAACCCCCATTACCATGTCTATCGAGGTGATCACCATCGATCAAAGAACTGTCACTTACCGAGTGGTTTCCATGCCCGGAGATGGCACCTGCCTTTTCCATTCTCTGTGTTACATATTGCACTGACATATCAGGCTCAATCTTGATATCCACAGGAACATTGTGTCTTATGTATTGAATCACTGGGACAGGTTCAAGGTGTAGACTGATGACGGTACAGGAGATAATTATACTACACAGGAGCACTAGAAGAGTGAAATGCTTAAGCCCTTCACCTATGGTTCTGCATGTGAGTTGATGACTGCCGCTGAATTGTTCGGTTGTCGCTTTCAAGTGTACCAAAATAGCCAAATATTTTACACCTTTCAACAACTGCCAATGCCTCTTAAACATCTTAGATTCACAGGTGACGATTTCAGTAGTGGACACTTTGATGTTTATGAATGTTTAAACTCTCAAAAGCTGAATGTGATTTTATCGATGAAACCGGTTGTGTGCTTACGCTTGACAGATGCCGAATGTCACTTCAACACAACAAGTCCTGCAAATACTGTTGTAATTGAAACAAACCATGAAACTCAAACCAGTTATGACAGCAGCAATCCAAGCTGTGAGATTTGAAACAAGATTGCTTTTCACATGGCCAACTGTACGTTGCATGCTCAAGAGTAAGCTCAGCGCACAGCTTGGTCATGTTACAACCGGAGGGCCGAACTGACAACATGGTATACAAAGAGATCCTTAACAAATAATTATTGGAATATTTTCCCTCAGTTTAAAAAGGTTTAATTTTCTTCTTCTTAATGCAGTACTTTGCCGCTGCGAAGCGCGGGTATTTTGCTAGTATCAATATAAGACGTGTCTTACTGTGGATAAACTGTACATACTTGTCTACCTGTTTCCTCCAGCATCTTTACAAGGTAGTTTGCTGTTGTTCTGAGATTTAATTGCACTTTTTGTGCCAAAGTACACTCTTCTCTAGGAGACAGAATGTGTCTCCTTCCTGAATGGTATGACAGCTGTGTGGTCCCATGGTGTTTATACTTGTGTATTATTGTTTATACAGGTGAATGTGGAACCTTCAGGCGTTTAAAATTATTTACAAGGATGAACCAAATTTTTTTTTTTTTTCCCCTGAGTTCTTGGCTGATTTTCCCATTATGTCATGTAAAGAGGCAGGGGGTTTAATGGTAGGTCTTAACATACGTCCACTCCTTGACTCCAGTTGGGCTAGTTGGCTATTAGAAGCTAATTTTCTAATTGCCTAAAACGTGACATAATGTTCTGGAATTTTCCCAGCTATTTAAAGGTGCAGTTAACAAAGTGTATGTAAACGTGTGGCCCACTGGAAATGTGATGTAATCAATAAAAAGTGAAATAACATTGTTAGAAAAAATGGCTTTTGTCCTGCACAAAGTAGAAGTCTTAAACGATATGCCAAATTATAGTTTTGTTAGTATAAAATAGGGTAAATTCTTTAAAACTCACTTTATAACCCCTTCACCTAAGTGTCTGGAAACGTCTGACTTCAACTGTATACTGTGATTGAGTGGATACAGTATGGTAAACTAAATAGTGGTGCAAATTCAAGCCTGATGATAAGGAAAATATTATCTACCTTGATATCTTTATTTTGCTTTAAGATGGAAGTCGAAAGAAGATGTATGCAAAGGAGATGACCAGGGCCCTCCACTACTTTGATGATCGCTTTGTTGTTCCACGGCTACAGAATTTATTGCAAAGGAGCAGATGGAAAGAAAGATACAAGGTAAAGCTTTGTGATATTCTGAGTGCTTCTATATAAGAAAACAAGGAGAAAAAATGTTAAAGACAGAAATGTAAAAAGTTGGCACTCATAACTGTGCTAGTCTGTTTACAGGTTGTGGATTGAGGATTAAGTCAATCTTTTTCCCTATGGCAATTATAAAATGTTAAAGCTGATATTCTTGCCTACCAAAATGTTCCTATCTGCAATGCTCTTTCGATGAGACACTTCTCTCTGTTTATTTTAGTGCTGAACACTTTTGTTTTGTGTTTTTTAAACCTTAATTTCTGTCAAAATACACAAAGTTCCAAAATTTAGACTAAAAGTTTTAGACTACTGCGAACTATATGTTGAAACAGCCTGTGGTCAGTGACATGTTTCAACAGTTCTACTATTTGGCAATTGTTTTTAAAGGGAACATGTTTTTTTGTAATTTGAAAGTGAAAAGTGCTCTCTTTCATGTGGTAGCCTTGATCAAATGGTCTCTTTGTGGATCTTTCATGTTTTCCCTGTGTCTGTATGTAAAGCCTCTGTTTAACTGTTACTAATACTGCTACAACTAGGCATCAGAGTAGTTGTCATCTTCTTGCAAGATCATGCAGGAGTTTTGACAAAGGGCATAGTTCAGCGGAAGAAAGCTTGGTTGCTTTGTCTTATATACCGTATCTTCTGTGGACACCACGGGATGCTCCAGCTTCCCAAACACCCAACACAAGCAGGCTTGGACACAGGTTAAAAGGCTAAAGCGTTTTTATTCGTGGGAAACTCTTTCTTATACAGGGAGTGCAGAATTATTAGGCAAGTTGTATTTTTGAGGATTAATTTTAATATGGAACAAACACAGTGCTATCAGTCAATCCAAAATGTTAATAAACCTGAAACCTGAATGTTTCATAACAGAAATGTGAGTGTGAAAATCATCAGGGGAATACATATGTGCGCACAATTATTAGGCAACTATTAGTGTGCAGATTTATTCTGCAACTAAAGGAAAAATGAAAATTTTCCCATCTCACTTGTTTATTTTCATCTGTTATAGTGAGAATAATAAACAAACACCTCAAAATTTACAAATAAACATCTCTGACATTTCAAAAAATATAAATCAATCAATCAATGACCAATATAGCCACCCTTCTTTCCAATAACAGTCATAAGCCTTTCCATTCATGGAGTCTGTCAGTTTCTTGATCTGTTGACGATCAGCTTTTTGTGGAGCAGTGACTACAGCCTCGCAGACACTCTTCAGAGAGGTGTATTGTTTTTCTCCCCGTAAATCTAGCGTTTAAGAAGTGCCCACAAGTTCTCGATAGGGTTTAGGTCAGATGAGGAAGGGGGGCCATGTCATTATTCCTTCATCTTTAAGGCCTTTACTGGCTGGCCACGCAGTGGAGAATTTCGATGCAAGTGATGGAGCATTGGCCTGCATAAAAATCATGGTCTTTTCCTGTATCACTGTTTGAAGAAAGTGTCTTGAAAAACTGGCAGTAGGTTTGGGAGTTGATTTTGAGTTCATCTTCAATGCAAAAGGTCCAACTAGCTCATCTTTAAAAATACCAGCTCATACCAGTACCCCACCTCCACGTTGGAGTGGAGCTCTGTGCCCATTACTGATCCACAGGTCCATCTATCTGGTCCATCAAGAGTCACTCTCATCTCATCGGCCCATAAAACCTTTGAAAAAAATCTGTCTTCAGATATTTCTTGGCCCAGTTTTGACGTTTCAACTTATGTTTCTTGTTCAGTGGTGGTTGGGTTTCAGCCCTCCTTACCTTGGCCATGTCTTTGAGCACTGAACACCTTGTACTTCTGGGCACTCCAGGTAGGTTGCAGCTCTGGAATATGAAAGTACTGGAGGATAATGGGTTCCTGGTAGCTTCACGTTTGATTCTTCTCAAATCTTTGGCAGCTAATTTGCGTCTTTTGTTCTCAACACGTTTCTTGCGACCCTGTTGACTATTTGCAACAAAATGTTTGATGGTTCTGTGATCACACACCAATATCTTAGCAATTCCAAAAGTGCTGCATCCCTCTGAAAGACTTTTTACAATTTTTGATTTTTCAGAGTCAGTTAAATCTCTTTTTTGGCCCGTTTTGCCTGAGGAAAACTAGGTGCCTAATAATTCTGCACACCTTGATATAGGGTGTTGATCTCCTTAGGCCACACCCTCCCTCATTACACAAATACAAGTCACCTGACGTGCTTAAATCCAATAAGCATTCAAGTTAATACAGCTTGGAGTTGGAATATACGCATTAAAAATGATGATATGGTCAAAATACTCACTTGCCTAATAATTGTGCACTCCCTGTAAGTGTTTCCCACCATAGCCACAAGTATAAGTAATACACAGGCACTATTATTACTCTTCCTTCTCTTTCTATTACTGCCTCCTCCACTCAAGTGTTGTCCTCCTCCTCTCAACTCTGGCTTATTGATGTGTGGCAGGCAGTTCTTTTTATGTAATCCCTGGGAGTGCTTCTGGTGATATGACACTGCAGCTCCGAAGCTCTTCTGAGTGAGGACTCCCAAATCAGTCCCCCACAAAGTTGTCCCAGGGACTACAATACCCGGCATGCTTTATAGGCACCCATGCAAGTGTTTGAGCCTGGGCTTGCTGCCATCTAGTGTCCTGGGGGCGACACAGCTCTCTTCCCCCATCCTTCCTTGAGAGCAGCCTGGCCGGGTAAGGACGCTGGCCGTCCCTCACACTTGATATTATTGTAGCAGAGAATATCCATTATTAGTTCAATCTCAACTCGCCAGTTAATGTGCTTGGTAAAAATACTGTTAAATGTTATTTATTTTAAATTAAAGACATCCTGCCTATCTTTTGGAATTATAAAATATATTTAGTTATTGTCAAAGAAAATAATTGTGACAAAGGCGTAGAAAGTGACATAGTATTTTTTGCCTTTTATTTTCCCAAGGCAGGCCTGCAGGAATGTCACCTGCAACATAATCCTTGACTCCAGTCCATCATGGGGCTCACTCAAGCCCAGCCATAAATGTGTTCCCTCTGAGTTTTGAGAAACTTAATGATTTGATGACTTCTTACAAGACTGTAGTAGGAAAGCCCATGCAGACTTCATGCAGAAGGCACCCCAACCTCTTTAAAGTTTGGGCTCAGGTGATATAAGAAAACCTTTTTATGTAGGGGGTTCAGATATTAATATCATCTCATTTGAGCTGTCTTTCTTTACATCAAGGGAAACACAGAGGTATAAAGAATATTTAAAATAATTTTATGCTAGTAGTATCCCAAGATACCCCTCATTTATTTTAAAATAATTATTTTACAGGAGCGTGTAGAGTGTTACCCGGAAGTGAAGGTTATTAACACTGGAATAAAAAGTGACCCCTGTGAAGCTTGTGAAATGCATAAACATACCAGGTACTCGGTGGTCCTGTCAGGACAACTGTATGACAACAAGACCATGGAGAATGATGACTTCCTGCCAAATGATGTTCAAGTAAGCCATCCTGACTTGATTGGAAGTAAAAAGTTGTACTGTGCATGAATTAATCGGGTTTGTGTTTAAATTATGTCTAGCATTATTTGCCAAATCTTTGCATTACTTTATTCCAGAAAAGGGTTAACATAAAAGTGTCTGTCTTTGTCTGAGATTTTGTGTTACAGCAAACATGGACCACATCAGGGATTTATTTTCTCTAGGGATGCTTTTGACTGGCGGTTTTGTCATCCTCTCTTCTGTTGTCAACTGGCCTTATCTCAAAGTTAACCTCAGTGAATAGATACTGTTAGGATCCATTTGTGTTAATCAGTGTGAAATGTTTTTTACTTAGTGCTTAGCCTGATGTGTACTTTGTGTGTGTGTGGGTGTGTGTGTGTTCGTTACATAATTTGTAAAATTACTATACATGTGAGCTTGTTACAGCGTTCTGAGCCTTTACGTGAAGTGCGCGCTGTACAGAAATTTAATACATTTAATTGAATCAAAGTCATATTTTTATGTAGTAAAAATTATATTCAGCAAAGTATGAGTATGCCACTCATTTAAGAAAATCAGAGCAAAGGCCACATTTTCAACAGTGCACAGTTTATGAAAGAGGTGTTACTTTTTATTGTTTAAGTAAAGAGGGCTAAATTTATAAAGTAAGCATGATATACGAGGTGAGACACAAAAATAACTGGATTGGTAAAAAAAAATATTTATTGATGAGTTACAGCATTCTAAACATTGTCACCTTTTATATACTCCCCCTCACGATCTCTACACCACTTCATATGTATCTTCCATTGATTGTAACAGTGCTAGAAGTCTCTTTGCTTGCAGCTCTTCAACAGGCTTGCCGTTTATGGACGCTGAAGTCGAAAAAACAATGGGAGACAAAAATACCAATTTAAAATAAAAAGCAGTTTCTTTATTCTTGGTGAGTTTTAAAGAGACTGCAGGCCCCCAGCTCAGTCAGCCTGGTCAGATCAGATAGCCTCCTGAAAGAGAAAATTCCTTTCTTTTTATTATGTAGCTTAATCATTAGCCAAACAGAAAAACACATGACAGTTTATTTTAAGGTCATACTTAAATTGCTGTAAATTAAATTACGTCCTGATTATTACATGCACAAGTGCACAGAATTTCTTATCCAAATAAAGAGCCATTAGGGCTCTCACGTTCCTAAGAAATACGCTCTTCTCAGCACACAAGACCAGTGTAAAGTAGATTCTTATAGTACATTAGTTACAAAGAAATTACATACTTATAGTTTTAATATCTTCATTAGATTTTGTTTGGTTAGATTAATAAATCCTTATTTGTTAATACATACGGGACATGTTTCTTATTGTTTTAATACAAGAATTCAGAAACTATCACATTGATTTATAATATCACGGGGTGTTCTGTTAGTATCAAGAGATCATCATTTTCTCATAAAGGAATGCAGGTTATCTAATAATTCTGTGCACAAGCTTAATTCTTTTCTACAAACCGGATTCCAAAAAAGTTGGGACACTATACAAATCGTGAATAAAAACTGAATGCAATGATGTGGAGGTGCCAGCTTCTAATATTTTATTCAGAATGGAACATAAATCACGGAACAAAAGATTAAACTGCGAAAATGTATCATTTTAAGGGAAAAATATGTTGATTCAGAATTTCATGGTGTCAACAAATCCCAAAAAAGTTGGGACAAGGCCATTTTCACCACTGTGTGGCATCTCCCCTTCTTCTTACAACACTCAACAGACGTCTGGGGACCGAGGAGACCAGTTTCTCAAGTTTAGAAATAGGAATGCTCTCCCATTCTTGTCTAATACAGGCCTCTAACTGTTCAATCGTCTTGGGCCTTCTTTGTCGCACCTTCCTCTTTATGATGCGCCAAATGTTCTCTATAGGTGAAAGATCTGGACTGCAGACTGGCCATTTCAGTACCCAGATCCTTCTCCTACGCAGCCATGATGTTGTGATTGATGCAGAATGTGGTCTGGCATTATCTTGTTGAAAAATGCAGGGTCTTCCCTGAAAGAGATGACGTCTGGATGGGAGCATATGTTGTTCTAGAACCTGAATATATTTTTCTGCATTGATGGTGCCTTTCCAGACATGCAAGCTGCCCATGCCACACACACTCATGCAACCCCATACCATCAGAGATGCAGGCTTCTGAACTGAGCGTTGATAACAACTTGGGTTGTCCTTGTCCTCTTTGGTCCGGATGACATGGCGTCCCAGATTTCCAAAAGAACTTGAATCGTGACTCGTCTGACCACAGAACAGTCTTCCATTTTGCCACACTCCATTTTAAATGATCCCTGGCCCAGTGACAACGCCTGAGCTTGTGGATCTTGCTTAGAAATGGCTTCTTCTTTGCACTGTAGGAGTTTCAGCTGGCAACGCGGATGGCACGGTGGATTGTGTTCACTGACAATGGTTTCTGGAAGTATTCCTGAGCCCATTCTGTGATTTCCTTTACAGTAGCATTCCTGTTTGTGGTGCAGTGTCGTTTAAGAGCCTGGAGATCACGGGCATCCAGTATGGTTTTACGGCCTTGACCCTTACGCACAGAGATTGTTCCAGATTCTCTGAATCTTCGGATGATGTTATGCACAGTTGATGATGATAGATGCAAAGTCTTTGCAATTTTTCGCTGGGTAACACCTTTCTGATATTGCTCCACTATCTTTTTGCGCAACATTGTGGGAATTGGTGATCCTCTACCCATCTTGGCTTCTGAGAGACACTGCCACTCTGAGAAGCTCTTTTTATACCCAATCATGTTGCCAATTGCCCTAATTAGTGTTAATTGGTCTTCCAGCTCTTCGTTATGCTCAAATTTACTTTTTCCAGCCTCTTATTGCTACTTGTCCCAACTTTTTTGGGATTTGTTGACACCGTGAAATTTTGAATCAACATTTTTCCTTTGAAATGATACATTTACTCGGATTAAACGTTTGATCTGTCATCTACGTTCTATTACAAATAAAATATTGACATTTGCCATCTCCACATCATTGCATTCAGTTTTTATTCACAATTTGTTTAGTGTCCCAACTTTTTTGGAATCCGGTTTGTACCTAAACAAAGAACAAATCATATAGAAGTAATAAATCATATAGCTCTCTGAAGAATGATAAATACAAATTACAGTCATTGGTATTGTGAGGTAAATACTTACAATCATTGCACTTAATAGTGTTTTTTTCTTTGTCACGTTTCTGTCTTCACTGCATCCATTGAAGAAAAATGTGTTCCCTTCAGGTCACTTTTGATTTTCACGAACAAGTAAAAAATCACAGGGAGCTAAATCGGGCAAATAGGGAGGATGATCGAGGAAAGGAATGTTTGTGTTAGTCAAAAACTGCTTTACGGAAAAGGCATTGTGCACGGGGGCAGACTATAGACTAAATAGAAAATACACACAGAGCAGCTTTAATAAAAAATAACTTCATTTCTATCTGGAATACCCATAACGCACCTACAATTCAATTATGCTCTTCCGAGACATTAAATATGGCTTTACTAAATGTTAGAGCATTAACCAACAAGACTTTTCCATCAACAATCTTATTAATGATAGGAAAATCGATTTTATTGCATTAAGTGAAATGTGGCTTAGCTCTGATGGTGTGGCTGTTTTAATCAAATCTGTGCCTCAGAATTGCAGCTTTGCTCATGCGGATCGCCAAGGTAATAAAGGTGTCTGTTTAGCAAACATTTACTCGAGCCGGTTAAAGCGTAAAGATGTCAGCTTTGGCAAATTCAAGTCCTTCGAGTCTCTTGCTGTTGTTATTCATGGCGTTTCTCAGTTTCTAGTATTATCTGTGTATAGACCTCCTAAATACAATGCCTCTTTCTTTGACTTGGTGTCAGTTGTAATTACGAACTACAACATGTTCCTAATAGTTGGTGACTTTAACTTTCATATTGATAATCAGTATGACCTGAAAGAAAAAGAATTCATTAACCTCCCGGACTCTTTTGATTTGAGCCAGCACATTAATCAGCCTACGCACAAAGCAGGTCATACGTTAGACTTAGTAATTACTAAAGGAGTAAAGGTTGATGTGAAGTAGATCATTTATATTGGTCTATCAGACCATTTTCTCTTACTATTTAATATAGAAATAATGATAGAAAAAGTTCACAAGAAGCATATTGTTAAAAAAACGCTTCTTTGATTCATCAGCAGCTTCAAAATTTACAAACATTCTAAGTAACCAGTCTGTTTGTAGTGCAGAACAATACATTTGAGCTATATAGCTTCGAGTATTGATCTTTCAGATAGTGGTTTGCAGTCAATTTAATGAAATATGGTGTTCTATATATATGGTAGCATCCTGGCTAGAGTGAAGCCCGAAGGGAAAGTGACTGTTGGGTTGAGTAAGGATGGCGGAGAACTGACATCGGGGATATTATTGACGGTAAAGGGAAGAAAGGGGGCGGCACCATGAATGAAGGGGCAGGGAACAGAAGAAGGGATTTCTGGATGGTTCGAGGAACAGCTAAGAAGGTGTAGAGAGACAGAGAGGGGGAGTTGAGCTGGGTACGTGAGGTGGGTTATGGAAGTGGAATGGAAGGTTTGTTTTTGGTCTATTAACTGCATCTCTCACGGCTATAACAATGAGAGATTCATAGATAATTGTAAATAGTTCAAAGTTGTTTGTTTTGTTTTTACATTTGTGTTTTTTTTTACTGTTTGAGTAAACTGTTTGTCAATCCCTTCTTTGTCCTGCTTTGTTTTGTTTTTTTTGCTTTTCGAACCTGTCACAGTGAGGTCGCTACAATATTAAACACTAGCCACGGTAATTGCAAATATTTTTTAATTAGTCTATCTCTTGGTCTACATGTACCTTCATTGCATTTTCTCTGCATTCACATGTATGTGAATGTCTCTTCGCTGCTGCTCCCTCTCTCAAGGGTGTTATCGTAAAGCCTGCTTCTAAGACTCTGACATTATTTTCAAGGCAATCTTTCTCACACATTCTGTCCGGTTTTATACTTGCAGTCTTTGCGTCTCATGCTTGTCCTTCTTTCGTTCATGTTACCAAAGCCAGTCTGACCAGTCACAATACTCAGAGGGACTGGACACAAATTCCTTAGTGTTTTAATATCTATATTACTATACAAAGGTTGTATATATGCACGGATGCCAGACGCATTGTTAGCGCACGCACACTGCGCCTCAGCCTCATGGGAAGCATGATGGGGCGGAGAGGGAGTTCATTAGGGCAGGGTGCAGAACTCAGAGGGGCGTGAGTGAACATGCATGGGCGGAGTTAGGATTTCAGACCCGCCCATGTAACTTTGACTACATTTGCATAGTTAGATGGGGGCAGCTCACAGTTTGTCACCCCATCTCATCCTGTTTGTTGCTGTGGGGAGATTTACTCGACCTACCAAAGAACGTCTTTTATTTTCCTGTCAAAATGATTGGTTCATAAAAGCTCCAAACTATTAAGTTATTATAAATTTTAGATTGAGTTTATTTCTGCTGTTTTCTATTTAAATGGAGTGTTAACATGTTGTTACATCATTACAGTCCGTGGGTTTTGAACCAGCTTAACACCTAAATATTGGTTGACTGTTTTTAATAATAATAATAATTGATACTTAATTGATCCCTGAGGGGAATTTTGTCCTTTCACATTACCTTTGGGGATCTTTGTGTATTTTACCTAATTATTTAATATGTTCAAGTATATCTCTCATGCATCAATTGTTAAGCTACTACTTAGTTGTTTATTCTACAACCCCAATTCCATTGAAGCTGGGACGTTGTGTAAAACGTAAATAAAAACAGAATACAATGATTTGCAAATCCTTTTCAACCTATATTCAATTGAATACACTACAAAGACAAGATATCTAATGTTCAAACTGATAAACTTTATTGTTTTGCAAATCTTCACTCATTTTGAATTTGATGCCTGCAACACGTTCCAAAAAAGCTGGGACGGGGCAGCAAATGACTGGGAAAGTTGAGGAATGTTAAAAAAACACCTGTTTTGAACATTCCACAGGTGAACAGGTTAATTGGAAACAGGTGTTTGTCACGATTGGGTATAAAAGGAGCATCCCCAAAAGGCTTAGTCGTTCACAAGCAAGGATGGGGCAGGGTTCACCACTTTGTGAACAAAAGCGTAGGCAAATAGTTCAGCAGTTTAAGAACAACGTTTCTCAATGTACAATTGCAAGGAATCTAGGGATTTCATAATCTACTGTCCATAATATTATCAAAAGATTCAGAGAATCTGGAGAAATCTCTGCACGTAAGCGGCAAGGCCGAATACCAACACTGGATGCCCGTGACCTTCGATCCCTCAGGCAGCACTGCATTAAAAACCGACATCATTCTGTAAAGGATATTACCACGTGGGCTCAGGAATACTTCAGAAAACCATTGTCAGTTAACACAGTTCGTCGCTACATCTACAAGTGCAAGTTAAAACTCTACCATGCAAAGCGAAAGCCATATATCAACAACACCCAGAAACGCCGCTGGCTTCTCTGGGCCCGAGCTCATCTGAGATGGACTGACGCAAACTGGAAAAGTGTGCTGTGGTCTGACGAGTCCACATTTCAAATTGTTTTTGGAAATCATGGACGTTGTGTCCTCCGGGCCAAAGAGGAAAAGGACCATCCGGATTGTTATCCGAACAGAGTTCAAAAGCCAGCATCTGTGATGGTATGGGGGTGTGTTAGTGCCTATGGCATGGGTAACTTGCACATCTGTGAAGGCACCATTAATGCTGAAAGGTACATACAGGTTTTGGAGGAACATATGCTGCCTTCCAAGCAACATCTTTTTCAGGGACGTCCCTGCTTATTTCAGCAAGACAATGCGAAGCCACATTCTGCATGTGTTACAACAGCGTGGCTTCGTAGTAAAAGAGTGTAGGTATTAGACTGGCCTGCCTGCAGTCTAGACCTGTCTCCCATTAAAAATGTGTGGCACATTATGAAGCGCAAAATACGACAACGGAGACCCGGACTGTTGAGCAACTGAAGTTGTACATCAAGCAAGAATGGGAAACAATTCCACCTACACAGCTTTAACAATTAGTGTCCTCAGTTCTAAAACGCTTATTGAGTGTTGTTAAAGGTGATATAACACAGTGGTAAACATGCCCCTGTCCCAGCTTTTTTGGAATGTGTTGCAGACGTCAAATTCAAAATGAATGAAGATTTGCAAAACAACAATAAGGTTTATCAGTTTCAACATTCGATATCTTGTCTTCGTAGTGTATTCAATTGAATATAGGTTGAATAGGATTTGCAAATCATTGTATTCTGTTTTTATTTACATTTTATACAACATCCCAACTTCATTGGAATTGGGGTTGTAGTATAAAATCACCATCAGCTTCATCTTGTCATCAAATATATCATCATCATTTAGTGAAATCATTAACTTTGTCTGCTGTCATATTAGAGCCATTTGGGAATAGATCATCCTCTTTATCTGCAACCTGCAATAATTTAAACACTCCATCTTATCTGTGGTTTTCACAGTAATTCCTTTATTTCTACATTTCAGATCTGTCTGGATTAATTGTATGTCTTATTATGGCTTTGTGACTACAAAATCACTCAGACACCTCAGACTGGAAAGAAATAGCTGTATTGGCACAAAATTGGTTTACATGCTATATAGTATTAAATGAAATAGGAATATAATTTATTGCTTGTTTGGGAACTTTTGTAGTTTTTTGGGGGAATTGAATTGTATTTTAAGGCTGTGTTGAAGATGTCAAGCTGTCCTTGGCCTCATTCTTCATTCTTCTGGAAATGTGCAGGTCAAATAGTTTTATAGATTTTAATTTGCCAGCAATTATCGTCTGCATATGAGTAATGTTGAATGGAAGAATGCTAAACATGATATCACCTATAGCAGTATTTAATTTTATAACCTTATTAATGTAAAAAGGTAAAAGTGAAAGCCTTTTTTAAAATCACTATCAAACTGTTTTACCTTTATATAGTTTATACTCACTTCAAGGTGTTCTCTCAGGTCAGGGTCCTTAGTAATGAAATCAATTAACCCAGAGCAAGCTTGTTTCGATTGTTTCTGAGCATCATGAGCTGTTTCCTGTTATTAATTGAGAAATTAAACTGAAAATCACATGGACAGCTGCAGAAATACAGTAGGTTTCATTTTATTTCGTCATGCTCCGAAAGTTATTGACCTCCAGCCTCTGAGTGGTCAGGTCAGTGCTGAAAGTGGTTGTTGCTTCACCCTATAATGTACAAGACAAGGCTGGCATTAGTTTGTGGACCTACCATAAATGTCGATTCTTTCATTCTGTGTCTGTTGTTGATAGCTAAGCAGTGCAGTGACTTGGTACATAAGGATTTTTTTGAATCCTATTGTTTTGTCTCAGAGTATTATATTGCTCTTCTTTCCCCTTTTGCATTATTAATAGGTAGCCTTTATCAGAATGCCTCAAATCTCCCAGACTTGCAACTGTTTATAAGGTATTGTATCATATAACTGCTCCCCACCTTCCCTTCTACATCTATAACCTCAGGTAATTAGGTGTAGTAAAAGACAAGCAGGAGTTAAGTTACACTTTAAATAATGTATTATTGATAATATTCATAAATAATAACAATATGCAAAGTACATTTGAATATTGGCAACCATACAAACTGATACATTTTGATGTGTAGTTTCAAGCGGCACACAGACTTGTTAGTTTTTTTTACATGTCTCTAGTTAAGGCATCATTTGTGGTCAGCTTTCTTCAGAACAGGCCGCATGCCTGTCTCAATATGGCTGCCGAGCTGTGTTCTTCATTGTGTTGTCCTTTTTAGCTCATGGAAAAAAGTACATTTTGCTGTCACTTGAACATCATTAGCAATGAATTCAACCCATGCTGCTGGTGAAATAAACTGACAAAGGGACCATTAAAATGAAATCAGGTGGAAATTGAAAGTTACTTGGTTATTGCAAAAAAACAATACAAACACCCAGAGAATTCTGAAATAAACTTTATAAAAGGAAAAAAAAAACTGAACAGGATGAGAATGAGCCATGGCATTATACTCAACAGAACATTCTTAAACAAGTTTTCTGAAAAAAAAAATCATAACAAGTAACAATAATGATTCTAAAAAGCTATAAAAGTAACGGGATCGCACAGAACAGCTCCCTCATTTAGTAGTTCAGCTCTGATCCTCACTATGGAAATGTCAAAATACATTGTAAGTGATGAAGTGGACTAAGAAACTTGGAGCTTTTAAATGTCCCTGTGAAAAAGATCAACTAAAATGAAACGCCTGAAAAGGATTAGAGTTGGACCGCAGCCTGGAACATTGGCTTGCAACCCATCCACCATGTATCGAACTTTCTCGTGTAATAACCTTAGTGTTTTGGTGTGACTTTCAGCACTAAAGGCAGTACAACTGAGTGAATCAAGGAAGAAAATCTCCTTACATTGAGGCTTCAGTATCTGTAAAATTTATCTTGGTTCAACATAATAGTAAAACAGAACTACAAAAATAACCTCAGAAATCAAAAATTGAAATGTAACACAGTGACAAAGATTACAGAGTGAATAAACCGTACTGACACATAAATTTCCAATGGCCAGGGCACCATACAGGAAGCAGGATCCAATCAAGATTTGACAGTTGTAGCTTTAAGAAATTGAATATTTAACAATTAATATACTATACTAGAACTGGAATCTAATACATCAGTAGGTTGTATGATTTTTTGTTTTAGAAACTTACCGAGAGATGAAGTATTGGATTCTGAGAAACCGATGGAAATCAAGTCTGAATGACATGACTGTTCCCAGCAAATACCTTTCCACCCTCTAAGAAACAAATTATTTTCACACAGCAATAATAAAATTGCAGTTGTTCAGTAAATAGGTTTGTTAAACTAATGAACAACGTTGTCATTAGACTCCTTGTGAACAACTTTCAGGCAGCAGTTCATCTTTATGTGAACCAAAAAATGAAAGTTGTTACTGCACAGAAGTAGAATTGTGTGGTGTGAAAACACTGTCTTCTAACTTACCATCCCATCAGCATCCTCTGGCAGTTCCAATGTGCAGAATTCAGATCGCATGAGGACTTCGTTATTGACATATGTAAGGTGTTCAACAGGATGTGTCTAAAACCTGTGAAAGCTGACAAGAAGCATATCACATGTGTATTTAATAACAATGTTTTGCTTTTATTATTGATTAGTTACCGTATTTACCAAATGCTTCTGTGTGGGATGTTCTTTTTCCCAACATGATTTATTTGACTTTATGGTTTGAAGATTTAGCAAAAGAGACTGCGCTGGTGGATCATCAGTTGTTTCCTGATTTGCTACCTCAGGGTGTTTATTTTCATGTCCTACAAAGAAAATAGTACAGCTACAAAGTACTGCCGTGAACATCACACAATTACATGAACACATGCAGGTTTGAGAACAACATGATTAACATAACGTAATTAAGTGACACGATCACCATCGTTATTCTTCCACATGTATACCATTTCAGGTAATATCAGGTAATAAACAACGATATTGAAAATTGAAAATGATAAAAATCTTAAGCATGACTTTGCGGGTTTTCTTACAACAACATTTAGTCATATTGCTAAATACATGAATATTGAATTTTATATGCTTGAAGCATGAAGTGGGAAATTTTATTTTACTTAATTGTTTTTTTTTTCTTTCACTTATTCCTACCTTGATGTTTAACAATTACGTGATTCTGTTGTGTCATTGTGTCCTTAAATAACTGTGCTAGCCTGTACAGAAGTATAGTGGCATAAAGGGCAGTGATGCTTTCCTGAGTGAAAATAGGGATGTGGATGTTCATTATTTGCAAAAATGCTAACATGCCTCTGTAAGGAGAAATAAAAAAATCTATACTGTACATGGCACATTTAATATACCACATATGTTCATCTATACTAATAAAAGGCAAAGCCCTCACTCACTCACTCACTCACTCACTCACTCACTGATTCACTCACTCACTCACTCACTCACTCACTGACTCATCACTAATTCTCCAACTTCCCGTGTAGGTAGAAGGCTGAAATTTGGCAGGCTCATTCCTTACAGCTTACTTACAAAAGTTGGGCAGGTTTCATTTCGAAATTCTACGCCTAATGGTCATAACTGGAAGGTATTTTTCTCCATTAACTGTAATAGAGTTTAGCTGGAAAGACGTGGGGGGCGGAGTTTCGTGTGACATCATCACGCCTCCCACGTAATCACGTGAACTGACTGTCAACGCAGTGCGTAGAAAATCAGGAAGACCTCCAAAAAGCGCTTAAGAAAACTTGCATTATATAATTGAGAAGGCAGCGAAAAACAATAAGAAGCGAGCGAGTGACATATACTACCATATTCATGAGTCCTGCTACCTCGGAAAGAAAGCAAGGTGCAAACCTAAACTTTAAATTAAGTTCATAGACAGGCTACCGCTGGCGTTTCACATGCCCACGGGAATGCGGGATACAAGTTTAATGAGAGGACGAGGATATAAACGAGAGTTTTGATCACTTTGTAACTAAGTTAAAATTGTAGGTGAAGGGGTGTGCTTATGCAAATTCCGAGACTGTGTTTGTGGGGGATTGACAGTTAAGGCGGGTGGGGGAGTCACGTCATCATCACCCCTCCCATTCATCTCATTTCGTTCTTAGCACAAGCACAGCTGAGAAGCTTCGATGCATGTGCTCCTTAACGCGTTAAAAAATAATGCATTTAATCACACTTTGCATTACAAGCAAAGGGAGCTTTTGTCAATGCATGATTTCCTGGTACACCGATTACATTGATCACCGTATCCCGATTCATTTTACCCTCGCACCACCTTAGTTTGAGAAGAAGTATGAAAAATATGAGGTTAACACAGAAAAACAGATCACCAATTCAAGCTTTATGAATAATCGATTCGCCATCAATATTTGTTTTGGTAAAGCCATCCTCCTTCCATTTTATAAGTTTTCCGCCACTAGCCATGATTAAATGAACGGTAAAAAAGTAAGAGCAAAGCGAGGGTGACTTATTTAGGCAGGCATTTATATGACAGCAACACTCATGACAATGTCAATCATGTTACGTTATTATTAAAAGGTTTCCTTTTCTTTTCATTACTTCTTTAACACACTACTTCTCCGCTGCGAGGCGCGGGTATTTTGCTATATATATATATATATGAATGACCTCCAAAGAGCGCTGAGACTTTTGATATCATGAACGTGTGTACAAAGGGGTCTCCTGCCCAGCAAAAGTCGAGCAGCCAGCACGCGCGCGTAGCTGTGCCGGCCTTTGAGATGCTGACTGCGCTTCTGCCTTAAGTCAAAGTGAGCACTTTTAATTTTTTTCTTCCTCCCCTGCGCTATAGCCCAGACAAGTGCAAACACGGGACCCCTTTTCTACACCACGGCAAAATAATATTAAGGCGATTCACACTTTCTTTTGCACGTATACGATTATGAGGTCCTCAGCTCGGATTATGAAGATACGCACAGGAGTGGAAGACTGACAGTGCCATCACAGCTGATTAATGGCGGGACGTCTCACCAGTCTACACAAGACACACGCGACTGTCCCAGAAGATGCTCATATCGTCAGCGAACACATCTCTATACTATATAAAAGGAAAGGCAACTTTCCTTTCTTTACACCTTTTTCCTTTTATCCCAAACCAAAGCCTTTCTCTCTTAACATTGCAAAGGACACAAAATAATTTTCTTTAATTGCCGGTAAGGCACATTACCAGAGGCACAAATTTGAAAGTTCACATAGAAAATGTAATTTCTATACCACAGCCGTCGTGTAGCGCCTTTCAAAAGGGATCTACTACCGAGAGATGATCCATATACATTTTAGCTGCTGTTAGTTACTTACCTGTTGTGTTACACAGTCTTTAAAATGTAGTTTACCATAACCACTCCAGTAGTGCTCAATGTACCTGTACTTCTTAAAACGTTAATGTTTTACTGTTTAATAACTTATAGACTACATTTTATTATTTTTCCCTTGCAATCAGTGACCAAAGCTATACACACACATATAGACACATACAAACATACACACAAGTATATATATGTGTATATATATGTATGTATGTGTATATATATATATATATATATATATATATATATGTGTGTATGTGTGTGTGTGTGTGTATATATATATATATATATATATATATATATATATATATATATATATATATATATATGACAGCAACAATCCAAGCTGTGATAAAACAGTAAAAAGGAGGCATGTCAGACGTCGTGGTACATTTTCTGATGCAGCTAGACGAAAATAACTTTGTGACGCTGCCACCAAATACACAAAACAATTACATTGAGAATCATGTTACGTTATTTTCAAAATGTTTCCTTTTCTTTCTCTTTCCTTCTTTAACACACTACTTCTCCAGCTGCCAAGCGGGTATTTTATATATATATATATATATAGATAGATAGATATATATAGATAGATATGAGAACAACACTCATATCAATGACAAAACAATTACATTAACAATCATGTTACGTTATTTTTAAAATTTTTCCTTTTCTTTTTCGTACCTTCTTTAACACACTACTTCTCCGCTGCGAAGCGCGGGTATTCTGCTAGTTGTACAACTAAAATTATTATTAAGCTCCCATTGAAATAACAGATTTAAACAGAGTACATTAAAACAGTGATCCAGACAGCTTGGTAAAGTTCGGTTTATTTTCTGTTTTTTTTAATTTATGACCGAAAAAAATCAAATAAACAGCAGTGTAATACTAGAAAAATTTAAAATAAAATTGGAAAATTGAAATAAAATATTTGAACAGTTAACAAACTCTGTATCCTATCCTGTTATTATATTGTTGTGTTTCAATAATTTAATTCCATATGTGAGTATAAATTAAGTAAATAAACAGGTAAATCATAAAAAAATAAACCCCTGGCCTTTTGTGGTACCTTCCATTGAAAAAATAGATTTAAACTGAGTTAACAGAACACTGTCTAGTCCTGTAACTGTATCGTTCCTTTTTTCTTTGATTTGCTTCCACGTTATAGCATAAACTAAATAAATAAACAGTAAGGTGACTGGTAGAAAAGATGAAAATACTGACCGTTTGCTGTTGGTCATCCACACAAATCTAATCTTGTTCAGTCTGTGTTCTCAATGATTTGTCTAATTTTATCAGCCATGCAGCTCTTCTCTCCGTTTGGGTTGATCCGCCCCCAGATGAGCGAGTATTACCTTATATGGTAAGTTTTATCCAACCCCTTCCCCATGCAAACAAAAAGTTCAGTAGTGGGATGGAGTCTGTTGTTAGACTACACCTTTGCCCTTCCACATCTCCAAGAGCTTCGCGTTTACCCCATTACATTACCGTAGCAAGGACCTTCTTGGTTTTGATTCCAATCAGTTTTTTCTTTAGTAAGTCATTGTATTTTTGTTAATCCAATTGTTTAATTAGCCAGCCTTTTTTATTCTCTTAATTCAGAAAAATGCAGTGGTGTGAAAATGACATTTTGTAATAGCCTTAACAGCTTTAT
The DNA here is from genome assembly GCF_016835505.1 of Polypterus senegalus. NCBI lineage: Eukaryota > Metazoa > Chordata > Cladistia > Polypteriformes > Polypteridae > Polypterus > Polypterus senegalus. The sequence continues at coordinate 275,620,041 of NC_053155.1, forward strand.
CCTCTTTTGTCATTCTCCTGTTAACTCATCTTTTTTCTGTTGAATTTGCTCCTTTAATCGTATCCCTTAGTTGTGAGGATGTATAGATCAGCATTACAAGATTGTAATGTATGTAAACTTACCACGTCCAATGGAGAGTGTTTGCTCCACTGTTGCACCAGGTTCACTGTTAAGAAATATCCAATGGCAGCATACACAACAAATGGTAATGCAAATAATAATTGTACAGTAAAACCTTGGATTGCGAGTAACTTGATCTGCACGTGTTTTGCAAGATGAGCAAAAATCTATACTAATAAAAGGCAAAGACCTCACTCACTCACTCACTGACTCATCACTAATTCTCCAACTTCCCGTGTAGGTAGAAGGATGAAATTTGGCAGGCTCATTCCTTACAGCTTACTTACAAAAGTTGGGCAGGTTTCATTTCGAACTTCTATGCGTAATGGTCATAACTGGAACCTACTTTTTCGTCCATATACTATAATAGACTTCTGCTCGATGCCTGTGGGAGGCGGAGTTACGCCTCTCACGTAATTTAGTGTCTGCCCATATAAGGCCGTCCGTCAGCGGCAATCCAATAGAAACACTGCCGCTAAATATTCACGGGTGAAGGACTGTGCTTATGCAGAGGAAGATGAGATGGTCAGGGTGGTGTTTGGCACAAACTCAGCGAAACTGCGAGGGAAACTTTTAAGTGCCGGGCTTAGCTAACATTAAATACAGCCGCGGGGTGGAAAAAGTCAATGTCCCGCTAAAGGAAGACAGTTAAAAAAAAAAAAACGGCACGCAGTGTGTCACGTCTCAGATAAAGAGGAAAACGAGCTGTTTATTGATGCAGTAAGAAACGAATCGATGAATGAAACCTGTTATCTTTACAACAATTGACAAACACGGAATGTAACTTGAACACAACACATCCTACAAATACGAACCTGATTGAAAGAAATAATGATAATCAAATCCTTGATGACAGCAACAGTCATAACACTCACAAAACAATTACTGTATATTGACAATCATGTTACGTTATTTTTAAAATGTTCCCTTTTCTTTTTCATAACTTCTTTAACACACTACTTCTCAGCTGCGAAGCGCGGGTATATGTATATATCTTGTCACGCTTGGGTCACAGATTTGCACAGAGACACAGGAGGTCATAGAAACAAGAAGGATTTTTATTCAAACACCGCAAACACATGAGCTTAAACGTGCTCCATGACAAGTCAGAGATGACAGTTCCGCTAGGGGCAGAGAGAGATAAAAGCAAACAATCAATTCCAAAACTGACAGGCGCTGCGCAAGGCTTATAAGTCGGCGTTATAGTGCAAGGATAAGGAGCAATGTGAGGGTAGTGGTTTTCCCAGGGGCGTCTGTATCTATTTGGGGTGCGATCAGCCCTCCAGCTCACACCCTCCCCCTCAGCTTTATTCACATTCCTGTGAATCAAGCGACTCTCTGTACCAAGTTCATGTAGTCGGGATAATACGTCTGCGTTGACGTGTTCAGAACCTGGTCGGTGCTTTACTGTGAAACTGTAAGGTTGTAAACCCAGAAACCATCTCATTAGACGAGAGTTTGTATCTTTCTGTCGGTACAACCACTGAAGTGGAGCATGATCAGTTACCAAAGTGAAGTTTGGTAGTGAAGTAATAGAATGCTTGGCAATAAGGTGGACTGTGGAAGCACTTTGCTTTCTCAATTGTAGAATAATTACATTCCCTAGGAAGTAATTTCCTACTCAAATATGTGATTGGATGTTCTTCTCCATCAAAAATTTGTGACAGGACTGCGCCACACCAAATGCACTTGCGTCTGTTTGCAAGATAAAATCTTTTGTGAAATCCGGGTTCCTTAGAACCGGGTAAGAAGACAATGCTTTTTTTAAATCGCTGAAAGAACGTTCGCAATTTTCTGTCCACAAGATAGGTCGGTTTTTTCTGCCTCTAGTAAGTTCTGTAAGAGGAGCAGCTCTATGTGCAAAATTTGGAATGAATTTTCTGTAGTAACCAGCGAGCCTGAGAAAAGCGTGTACTTGTTTCTGTGTCTCAGGTCTCGGGTAAACAAGCATTTCTTCTATTTTCCTTAACTGTGGCCTAAGTAAACCCTTGCCCATAGAATAGCCTAAGTAATGAGTCTCGGACATGCCTAGTTTACATTTCTTAGGGTTAGCAGTAAGGCCAGCCTGTCTCAAGCTTTCAAGAACGGCTTGAAGCCGCTCTAAGTGTGTTTTCCAATCATTGCTAAAAATCACGACATCGTCAAGGTATGCCCCGGAATATTCAGAATGAGGACGTAGGATCTGATCCATCATACGCTGAAAAGTTAGAGGTGCCCGTGAAGACCAAACGGGAGTCTTGTAAATTCATAGAGTCCGTCAGGAGTCGCAAATGCCGTTTTCTCACAACTGCTAGCCTCTAAAGGCACCTGCCAATAGCCTTTCGTGAGATCTAGCGTGGAGATATAGCTCGCCTGACCCAGTTTTTCCAACAGTTCATCGACACGGGCATGGGATAAGCATCAATTTAGAGACCTTATTCAAGCGCCTGAAATCGATACAGAACCGAACCGTCTTGCTTTGGGACTAATACGACTGGGCTGCACCAGTCACTTCTACTTTCACGAATTACACCCAGTGTCAGCATCTTTTTACCTCTTCGCGCACAATATTTCACGCTTCGGTATCCGAACGGCCGCATCTGTACGCAACATCAGGTTCAGTGGTAATTTTATGTTTTGTAATGTTAGTCTTGCCTGGTAAATCTGAAAAGACATCAGTGTTCCGTTCTATCAAAGATAACAGTTCTGTCTTTTGCGTGTCAGTAAGATCGTTACCAATGGTAACATCGGTCTGAGAAACAGCAGCCAAGGAAGTGTTAACCTCTTGTCGGTCGTGCCATTCCTTCAAGAGGTTAATGTGTAAAATCTGGAATGGTCTGCGCTAGCCTGGTATTCTAACCTTGTAATTTACCGGACTCATACGCTCCTCAATAATGGCGGGCCCTGCCATTTAGCTAAGAATTTGTGTGGATCCGAGGGAACCAGTACCAAAACACGATCGCCAGGTTTGAACTCGCGGAGCTTGCTGCACCTATCGTAAAGACGCTTCTGAGTTTCCTGTTCTCGTTGTTGGTGTTCCACAGCAATAGAGGAAAGCATAGAAATTCTGTCTTGCAACGAAATTAGTCGATCTGCAAAGCTTCGACCTTGAGCTGCTCTCTCGTTTCCTATCCATTCCTCACGTACCACATCCAGGATGCCTCGCGGCCGCCTGCCGAATAACAACTCGAAGGGACTCACACCGCATACAAAACAAAAGGTAGGACAGTGTTCCATGTTGTGGGATCATTATGAGCAACTCGCCTGATCATCTGTTTCAATGTTTTGTTAAATCGCTCGGTTAAACCATTCGTTTGAGGATGGTAAACAGTAGTACTCAGTTTCTTAATAGCAAAGCTGTCACACAATTGTTTCATCACGCGAGAAGTGAAAGGTGTGCCTTGATCAGTTAAGATTTCTCTAGGGATACCAATACGAGTAAAAGTATCACATAGTGCTTTGGCTACAGTCGAAGAGTTGGCCTTTTTCTGCTTATAAGCAGAGACGATCTGGCAGTCTGGACATGAAGTACAAAACCGTTCAACATCTTTTCCCATATTAAGCAAATAAAATCATTTTGATAACCGGTCTCTAGTTTTGTCGGCACCAAGGTGCCCCCCCAAGATGTGTGAATGTGCCAGATGCAAAACAGTTTCCCTATGTGCTTCAGGTACCACCAGTTGTTCAATAAATTCCCCCTCCAAATGATCTGAGATCACTCTGAAAAGGCAACCGTCCTTTTCTATAAAGTGTGGTTACGCTCTTGGTAATAAGAGTCATTAGCAGGGCGAGCCTGTTTAAATGCATATTCTAATGAGCTATCAGTGTGCTGCAAACGCACAAAATCTTATTGTTCGT